>NW_006408620.1:2626391-2660225 GCF_000296735.1 Chrysochloris asiatica
GTAACATGTTTTACTGAAATTCTACGCCACGGTTGTTTTTGTTATTTCGTAAATGGTTTTCATGCTTTCAATCTGTTTTGTTGCTGTTATTAAGTGCTGTTGAGTCGGTTCTGAAGGGTTTCTGAGGAGTGGCTAGTGGGTTTGAACTGCCAACCTCATGGTTAGCAATTCAGTGCTTATCCTACAGCACCACAAGACAATCTGTTTTGGAGGTTTATAATATGCTGAGGTGAGGTTAATTCCAAATGATGCTTAAAGGTCTTTAATTTTTATCTAAAAGATATTTTTCTATTATGATGCATTTATAGGAAACAATTAAAATAATAAAAACCAAAAACCAAACCCTTTGCTGTTGCATTGATTCCTGTCCCATAGGGTTGTTAAGGCTGTTATCTTTACCGACTGCCTCATCTTTCTCACCAGGGGTCCTTATTCTTCTTGAAGAAAACAAAGGGTTTTCAGAACACAGAAACCTGAGTTGCCAGCCTCTTCATTAATTTAGTGATTGTCAACACAGAATTTTTCGTCACAGGTTTTCAAAGACTATATTAAAATCCTAAACATCTTTGGCTATTTAAGAAAAAGCTAAGGAGACAAATATGAGAAGGACTTCAAGAAAGTCTTGTGGAAAACTAGGAGTTAAAAGATAAAAATAAGTTCCATTGAATTCAAAACACTTTTGTAAGTAATGATACCAGCCGTTTAGTCCCTCCCTAAAGAACTGAGGGTCTGGGGAATTTAACCCTGTCAACACACTCTTTCTTACATTATTAACTGGAGAAAAATGTGTGTCCTTTAGGAGTTTCTTTTTTTGTTTTTCAAGCTGATTTGCTATCAAAAATCTTGCAAAATTGCCTTTACGTAAGAGAGGAACACGCAGAAGCTTTGTCGTGGTAGAGGCCGACTCTGCTCTAACTTCTTCTGGTGTTTTCAACCAAAGCTTTGGTTAACTTTCTCAGAACACTCTCACAAGAAGCAGATGGTATCATTCTTTGGCCCTCCAAAGAGTCAATAAGCAAAATGTCTTGGGTATCATTCCCAAAATTTCCATAACCTTTGTTCTTGACTTATCTGCTTTTGCTTTGACTGGACCTCTTCTACCTCTTGGCAGCCACTGTTTTGATCATGCTTTGTCTTCAGGATCGCATGGGTGAAGCCATGTTTCATCTCCTGCTACAATTCTCCAGGACATGCTTCAGGATCTTCGTCCCACCTGTTTAAAATTCCCACTGAAAGCTCTGCTCTTGTGTGCAACTGGTTTGGGAGCAAGAGTTTTGGTGTCCATTGAGCAGAAGGTTTAATCAACTTGAATTTTGCAGTCAGAATTGTGTAAGCTGAATCAGCTGAAGCGTCGACGCTGTTGGCTAGTGTTTCCGCTGCTAATTGATGGTCCTCTTCAATTAGGGCACAAACAAGATTATTTCCTCACAATTTTACCCAACTGGTGTGCTGCTGGGGGCTTCATCTTCAACATCATCTTGTCTCTTTCCTTAAAATGGGTTATCCACTTGTGAACTGCTCATTTCTTTGTGTAACTGTCCCTATTAACTTTTCTTACAGCACCAATGATCTCATCATTTTACCACCCAAGCTTTGCCATAATTTTGATGTTTGTTCTTCCTTCAATTATAACAGAATTCAGGTTGCTCTGATAGGGGCTCTTGTCAAACTGATGCCTTATCCTTCTTAGAACTTAAACAGCCCCTGCTCAGACATGTTATAACAAATCAGTACAAATTATTTTGGTTTAAAAAACTTTTTTAAAAACCCATACATAGTCTTTTTCATACTATGCATTCACATATATAATAAGGGGGGAAAAGTACATGAAGAGATTTTATTTTACTGAATGAACTTACAAACGAAACAAACTTTGGCACATCCTTATAATCCACTGAGATTGATTCAAGTATTAAGTTTTAAAGGAGCTCTGGTAGACCTGTGGTGAAAGTGCTCAGCTGCCAACCAAAAGACCTGCGATTCAAACCCACCAACTGCTCCACTGTTGTTGTTGTTAAGTGCTACCGAGTCGATCCCCACCCATAGTGACCCTGTAGAGGCTCCATGGGAGACAGAAATGACTTACAGCCTTGAAATCCAACTAGGCAGTTGTACTGTGTCCTACATCCCTGTTATGCATTGGGAGCAGTACTGATTACTAAAAACAAAACAAGCCCAGAGTTCTTGTGTTTTTCTTTTAGAAAACCTCAACTTACACATATGGCTCTTTTTTTTTGGGGGGGGAGTATCTAGAAATCAATCCTAGATGTTAAAGAAAACAATACAATGATAAATATTAATTTCAACCTCTGTTACTTTCAGAGTTAGCCCGTATTATGCCTGTGTTAGACATATTTTTTAAAACCCTATCATTATTTATCATTAGACTATTTCTGTATGTGTGTCAGAACAGTTGGTAGAAATACACTTTTTTTATTTGGAAGTTTGAAGTATAATTAGAAAGTCAAGGCAAGCCAGCAATGAGGTTTAGCAAAAAAAAATTTAAATAATACTTCGAATACTCATTCTGTTATTTCACATAATAGATGCAGGAAAGCAGGAAACATGGTAGACTAAATACTGACACTAATTGCCAACGTTGATTAACTACCTACCATGTGCCCACAGCTCTGCGGTGTCCCTCCTACCTTTTAGCTTGTCAATTCTCACATCAATCCTATGCAAGGGATACCTCTGTCATCCCCATTTTCCACTAAAGACCTACTGCTCTGAAAGGTTAAGTGGACTGCTCACCAGCTACGCCATTTCTGGGCTGACCATGAGTAAATCTCTTTAGCTCTCCAGTTCTTACTGGACAAGGGCTCCCCTAAACCACGGTAGCAGTAGGCTGACAGGGAGGGGACTGCATCAGCCAGGAAACAAACAGACCTGGGAAGTGAAGTCTATATGCATTTCTGAAGGCCTATTCGGTGCCAGGCAACACTCACACACCTTACATACATTGTCTCATTTCATGTGCATGTGGCACACTGTCTGTACCCATTTTACAACTAGGCTTACAGCAGTTATGCCATTTTCCCATGGTGATGAAGTTGGGATAACCCAAAACCAAACCCACTGCCAATGACTTGATTCTGATTCATGGGGATCCGATGTAGAGCTTCTGAGAAGGTAAATTCGTATGAGAACACATTACCTCATCTTTCTTCTTTGGAGCAGCTGGTGTGTTTGAACCACTGACCTTGTGGTTAGCAACCCAACAATTAAGCCACTGAGCTATCCTTTGTTCCAATAGTTTTGGCTTTTCCAAACTCAGACGATGTTTAGGCACTTCGAGTGTGGCTTCGTTCATTTAGCAGAAAACATCTGTGACAGACATTTCTCCAAAGAAGATATACAGAAAGTCAATAAGCATGTAAAAACATGCTCAACATCATTCATCTTTGTTGTTAGTTGCCCTTCGATTAGATTCCAATTCATGGTGACCCCTCCTGTGCCGACTCCATTGCTCCACGGAGTTTCCAAGGCAGCTCATCAGACCCAGCTTCGTAGGCATCTCTGGGTGGCCTTGAACTGACAACCTTTCAGCTACTAATAAAGCACTTACCACAGGTGCTACCCGAAGACTCTCATTAGCACATCCAATTTATGACGAGACACCATCTCACAATCACTAGGATGACTACAATTTTGAAAGAGGAGGATATGGAGAACTTGGAATCCTTATATGGGGCAGGTGGCCATGTAAACTGGTACAACCAACACAGACCAAATCAAGCAGTTCCTCAAAAAATTAAACACAGATTTACTATGTTTATTGCTATTTAGTGACATCTAGTCAGTTCCAACTCATAGCAACCCTGTACAGAGTTTCTGAGGAACGGTGGGTGGATTTGAACCACCAACCTTGCAGTTAGCTGTCAACAACCACAGTAAAGCAGTTCCTCTAAGAGTTACACACAGAATTACTATGTTTACTGCTATTTAGTGACACTAAGTCGGTTCCAACTCATAGCAACCCTGTACAGGGTTTCAGAGAACGGCTGCTAGGTTTGAACCGCCGACTTTGTGGCTAGCAGTCCAGTGCTTATCCTACAATATCACACCAGGACTCCAGAGTTACCATTGTTTTTGTTTTTGTGGTTGTTGTTAAGTGCTGTCAAGCTGGTTCCGACTCATAGTGACCCTGTCCAGGGTATCCGAAGAGCGGCTGGTAGGTTTGAACCACTGACCTTGTGGTCCAGTGCATTATCCTGCAGCACCACACCAGAACTTCCCAGGGTTACCATACCAACCAGAAATTCCATTCCTCAGTACAGACCCAGAAGAACTGAAATTTAGGTCCCCATATGTCCACACAAACACTGTACAAAGAGATTCGTAGCAGCATTATTCATAATTGCCAAAACGCAAAACCCCAAATAGCCTTGAAGGGATGAGTGGATAACAAGATATGATATAGCTGACATTCAATTAAATATTCAGCCACAAAGGAAAGCAGTACAGACACACAGTACACTATGGACAAAACCTGGAAAAAGTACATTCAATGAACACCAAAGGCCACATGCTGCATGAGTCCACTTCTCTGAACTATACAGAGTAGGCAGATACACAGGGACAGAAAGTAGAGGCGGGCTGTTCTAGGGACTGGCAAGAGGGCTGCATGGGAAGTAGCTACTAATGGGTGTGGGATTTCAGTTAGGAGTGAGGGAAATGCTCTGGAGTTAGGCAGTGGTGGATGCACATCTTGTGAAAGCACTGAATTGTGTATTTAAAATGGCAAATTGTGTAGCACGTGAGTTAGATCTCAATTTAAAAAAAAGAAAGCCTTAACTATGGTGGTGGTGGGGATGTGCTGTGGAGTCGGTTCTGACTCATAGCGACCCCTATACAGGTTTCCAAGGCTGTGAATCTTTACTGGAGCAGAAAGCCTCATCTTTCTCCCACGGAACGGCTGGTAGTTTTGAACTGTTGACCTTGATGTTAGCAGCCCAACTAGTAACCACTACGCTTTGAGAGCTCCTTTAGCCACTATAGTACTAAGGAGCTCTGGTAGTGTAGTGTTTACGAATCAGGCTTCGAGCCGCAAGGTCAACAGTTCCAAACTACCAGCCGTTTTGCGGGAGAAAGATGAGGCTTTCTGCTCCCGTAAAGACTTACAGCCTTGGAAACCCTGTACAGGGTCACTATGAGTTGGAACCGGCACATAACAACAACAAAATAGTACAACTGGAGTCCTGGTGTGGCACTGTGGGTTAATGTGTCAGACTGCAAAGCTGTCTGAACTGCAAGGTCAGTGGTTCAAGCTCACCAGCTGCTCCTCAGAAACCCTATACAGGGTCGCTATGGGTCGGGATCAACTCAACGGAACTTAACAACAACAACATAATACAACAGATTAAATTTTCACAGGTGATTGAAATTGCCATTTTATGATCTTAAAAACAAAACACATGGTTAGTACAAAGACTTCACAAGTACGCTGAAGGACTTTGAAGTCTAAATTGATGATTTCATACTGAACTCAAGTTGTTAGAGACAGTTTTATAGTTGTACTACTTGCTAGAATACTATTATAAAACCGACAAAGAACTCCTTTTAGTATGTGTGATAGTTATGATTTTGTGTCATCTTGCCGGGGCCAGGATTCTCAGTGGTTTGGCAGTTGAAACGTTATTCCCAAAGATGAAATCAAATATAACATAATCAACTCTATGATGAGGTCAGCTACGAGAAGCCAATTAATTGAAAGGAAGTTTCCTTGTGCATGTGGTCTGCTTCCAGTAAACTGGGCACTAAGGCAAAGTTTGCTTGGCTCACTTTCTGCTGGGTCTGGATCGTGCATCTGGCTCACAACCAACCTCCAGTTTTCTGGACTTGAGCCAGTGGCCCGTTCTCTTGCCTGTCAATCCTGGGAGTCACCAGCAGCCTGCCTGCCTACCTGGCTGCTGTCTGATCTGCCAATCTTGGTTCATCAGCTCCAGCAGCTACATGAGTCAGAAGCCTCCAACCTGACATCTGACCCACGGACTTGGGAGTCACCTGTCTCTACTACTAAGTGAGCCATTTCCTTGATCCACACCTGTCTGTATGTACACCTATATAGGCTTCGCTGGTTTTGCTTCTCTAGAGAACCGCGTCTAAGACAGTGGGTTACATATTTGGTATCTACTCTGAACGTTAAGAGTTCATCAGTAACATATTTTGCAATGAAGTCAAAAAGTAGTGAAACAACAATAAAATTACAACCTGTATTAAGAGATTCGAGAAAATGTAAAAAGACCCCACTTTTTCATCTGAGACGTCCTTGGCACACCAACCACTTCTCTCATACATCCACCACTGGATCAGCTCGCTGGGTTTCCAACTTTCTCCACCACCTTCATCCCGAGCATTCTGGATTGTTACAGCTGCAAGGTGACACTGAAGTCCAGCAATGCATTCCTGCTCTAAGTGACTTGTTAGCCAACCACAAGTCAACTGTGTCTGTTCCTAAATGTGTCTACACCATTCCTAGCAGTCACAATCATGTCGTCTAAATAATTTAGAAACTGATAAAACATGAGTACAACAAAATTGAATGCTTGAAAGCATGTTGTTTAAATATGCAAAATGCACATTGCTTAAATAATGCTGTTGAATAGAGTGTGGGTAAAAATAAAATAAAACAAAAAATCAGGTCAAATCAAAAGAGAAGAGTGGAGTGCGGGACCCTATCCAGAAAAGCAGTGACACCAAAGATGGAGGCAGAGATGATGACGTGGAGAGATGGAGCGGCTGGGAACTCTGGACTCAGGGAGGGAGAGGGGCTGTGTGCTGATGGCAGAGGGGCAGGCTTGCGGGTGTGACCTTTGGTTGTTTGAATGGTTATATATTCCTGAGTGCTTCAGTGTACATCCAAAACCAACACCAAAACCAAAAACCAGAGGGAATGGAAGCAAATGTTGTTGAATGATGATGCATGGAGGGGATTGTAATCATTGCAATGAAACAAATTCACAACAAAAACATATATATACACACACACACACACACACACACACACACACACATCAGGTCAAAATTGTAAAAATATCATTGTTTTAAAGTGCCATCAAGTCAGTTCCGACTCACAGCCACAGTGTATAGGATTTCCAAGGCTGTAAATCTTTACAGGAACAGACCACCTCATGTTTCTCCCACAGAACAGCTGGTGGGCATGAACCACCGACCTTGAGGTTCTCAGTCCTATCCTACAGATATCCTACAGAGCCACAGCACTCCCCTGTAAAAATATAGACGCATTCTGTATTCAAGATCTTTTCGGTGCTTTCTTCACGTTAAAGAAACATAACCTGGAAATTACAGAAAGTGGTGGTTTATGCCAGAGAAGGCAGGAACCACTAGACACCCTCAAAGATCGACCAAATGCAGGCCTCATGGGTCTGCATCACAAGGCGGGTCAAAAAACTGACACTTGTGCACTTGCATTTCAAAGAAGGGGTTTAGAATTTGAAAATGACTCCTGAGTGTTTCAATTTACCAACTACCTACTTGGTATAGTTGCCTCCAGCAATTAGCTCAGGGTTTCTCCTCTGGTTATGGAGAGAAGATATGCTTGCAATTGTCACTGAATGACTGGATTACAAATTAGGGAGCTCATGGTCCCAGCTCTGCTCCGTAACTAGCCATGATGTTTTCAAGAAATAAACCAAACTCTAGGAGATTTTGTAAGGTGGCGGGTCAGAGAAAAAGAGGAAGACCCCCAGCGAGATGGATTAGCAAAGTGGCAACATCAATGGGCTCAAGTGTGGCAACAATTGTGAGGCTGGCCCAGGACTAGGCAGTGTTTCGTTCTGTTGTGCACAGGGTCACTATGAGTCGGTACCAATTTGATGGCACCTAACAACAACAACAAGAAGAGGTTTGCTTGCTTGTTTGTTATAATGCTTCTGATTCTGCACTATATTGTTGCAGACCGTGCAGAGGTTCGAGGCCCTATAGGCCTGAGTGTAACAGATCTAGCCACTTGGCAGTTAATAGCAAACTGTTTTTCATCTTAGTGTTCAGTTATATTTATTTAATTCCAAACATGAGCTCTGGATGTCCACAGAGAAATGCAATATTCCCCTAAATTTCTAAACTTTCCCCCTAGAACCAAGACAGTAAAACTTCCTCAGAGGACGAACAAGAACAGGTTTACTGGGATTAAGCAGGGAGGCTCTGGAGAGGAACTGCCCGGGGTATATTCACTTGGGGTGGAGCGGTAAATTCTGGGAATACGGGATTAAGGACAATGGGGGCAACTCCCTTGGACCACCCTGGGTTCAATCAGTTTGATCCAAGTGAAGGTTAAACCCAGTAAGGAAGAAAGGAATATTGGTTTAAGTAAGGTTTACTGGCTTAACTTATCTTAAAGATTGTCTTGTCTGAATAATACCATTCTTCTGTAAAGATCCCTCCCTGAAAGAGAGGAAATAAAAGACGGACGCAGACTTAAGTCTGCGGGCATTATTGCTTGCAGGGTATGAAGAGGCTGTCTGCCGGTTTTGCATCTACTCTGGTCTCCGAATGATTCTTTCTCTCTCGCCTCTCCAGACATCCCACCTAGAGTTAGTCCGAGAAGGGAAAATGTCAGCCACTGAGCAGTCTGTCTGGCAGCTTGCCCGTGTGTCTGTCTTCTTTGTATCTGTTTTCTTTGTGTCTGTTTTTTTTTTTTTCTCTCTCTCTCGCCATCGTCACCGGACACCCCATCTTCAGGTACCCACCCCCTTGCTGAGGCCAGACCCCGGCACTATATCTTTGTTTAATTTTTAAATCTGTTGATTCTACTATCAAGAAGAGGTGAAGAGTTAGAAAACAAAGAGGTTTCACCTGTTTTCATATGCTTTTTTTTTTTTCCTCATCCTTTCATCTTACCTTCCTCCTTCTCTTCCTACCTTAGAAAACTTGGAAATAGGAGTACAACACGTATTTTTTTTAAATCTAATAAATAAAAACATTTCTGGTTTATTCTGTTTACAAATTTTGACTTCAGATTATTTAAAGACAACTGTTCATTTTGCCTTGGCAAAATTAGAGATTAAAAAAATGATATTTCATTGGGTAAAATCTGGTAAAACTACACAACAAATGAAGCTTCAGAAACCCTTTATAGTTACTATGAGTCGGAAACAACTCACGGGCACTTAACAACAATAACATGTATGTTGCTCAGTGGCACTGGTTAACTTCTCACAAGGTGTTGGCATTCTCCTGATTTCCATTCTGGTTGTTCTATTTCCATTCATCTAGCTTCCCCGTCTCCCCTCCTCACTTTCTCATCTTCGCTTTACAATAAATGTTGATCACTTGGTCTCACGTAGTTGTGTTTTGTTTCTCAGCTGACCTATTATTTAATGGAAAGGTGACCTCCATGAGTGCTTCCAGTTTGAGGTTCAAAAGGTATCTCAGGAGGATAGCCTTGGGAGTTCCTCTGGTGGTTTTATAGTAAGATGATTTTGAGTTTTGTTGTCTGCTTTTCTCCTATTCTATTTGGGACCGTCTATTGTATCCCTGGTGAAAGCAGTTAGTGGTGGCAGTAGGGCAGCATCTAGTTCTGGTCTCAGGATAGATGAGACTGTGATTTCGGTGGGCTATGAATCCTGTAGAGTAGCTTCTTTAATTCTTCGGTTCCCTTCTTCCTCTTCTGCTCAGGACGTGCAGAGACCAACAGTAATGTCTTAGTTAGTCAGCTGGAAGCTTCTAAGGCACCAGACGTAGCATAGCAGAGTAGGGTACAGGATATAATTTAATGAACTATGCTATGCCAACTGACAGCTGTCCCCCAAGACTATGAAACCCAAGTAAACCAGTGTAAAGGAGTTTTTGATTGTGTTGAGGAAATTTCTGTAACTGTACCCACTTTGCGCTTTATTATATAAAAGGGTAAGTCAAAAAGTTATGCTGCAAAATCATAGAATACTCTTATTAAGCAAAAGTATCAAAATGTGAAGCTATTGTTTCTCAACAAATCCTTCATCTAGGTCTATACAATCCTGAAAGTGGTATTTCCCTCTCTCTACACTCTTCGCTGAAGAATTTGGTACTTTCTGGTAGTTTCTGGCATCCTGTGAAGTGGCTGGTAGATTCAAACTTCTGACCTTGCAGTTAGCAGCCCAATCAATAACCTACTACGCTGTCAGGGCTCCATCACTGTAGAAAACTCTACTGGGGACACTGTGCACAGCACTTGTACAGAGAGAGTACAGTCTTTTTATAGGCTACAAAGAGAATAAAGGCATTCCCAACTTGAAAAAAATAAAATCCATTTTCAGGTACACACACACACACCCTGCATTTCTTTTAATACTTCTTTACCAAACATCAGAGAAGCAACACAGGGTTTGTAAGGCCTTCAAGACCTGCCCGATAACTAACTTTCCTCTAAGTTATTCAACTCTTACTAACTCAGTTCTACTTAACAGGAGTTCAAATGTCACT
Source organism: Chrysochloris asiatica (assembly GCF_000296735.1). Taxonomy (NCBI): domain Eukaryota; kingdom Metazoa; phylum Chordata; class Mammalia; order Afrosoricida; family Chrysochloridae; genus Chrysochloris; species Chrysochloris asiatica. The sequence continues at coordinate 2,636,817 of NW_006408620.1, forward strand.
AAAGTAAGGAAGGCAACGACATCGACTTGGAGCATCGTGACGTCTGTCTTCGTTCTCCAAAATCCAAAAAGGTCGCGTTACTCATTCCGAGGAGAAGCAAATGTGGCTGATGGAAAGCTCTCAAGGGTTAGCCAAACATTTTAAACTGAAGCTTTTCTTAAAAGAATAATAACATTTAAAAATAGCATTCATTTTTTTTTCTGATTCAGTTTTGCACAAAGTGGCAGGGGAAAAAAAAGAAAAGAAAAAATGAAGCCTAAAGCTTTATAAGAAAAGAAAGGAAAAAAGTCACGTTAACTGAAAAAGAAAATGGCAATGCATTTGAAGACTGTAACCCGGGAGCAATTAGTGTTGACAGCAACCAGTTTCTAAAGACTTTCTGATGTAATAGAAGTTTGAGGCACCTGGTGAGGTTTTTAAAGAGGAGTTAACAGAAAGATCGTTAGGAAAAATACAAGGTACACACAAACAAGTTTGTGGGGAATGCACATATAACAACATCCTGGGACCATCAGGCACCCTTGAAAACACCCTCCCATCCCACCCCACCCAGTCACTCCTACCAGTGTCCCTCATGTTGTCCTCAAAGCCCTCCACAATCCATGTTCACATACTTTCTGATACCACCATCTGCTACTATAATCCTAGATCCTAAATTCCAATCATGATTATCTATTCAAGACTCTTGCCAGAACCTTGGACAATCAGATTTTAATATAAAACCACAAGCAAGACAGTACAGAAATGACTCAAGAATATACCATAAGCCAGTGAAACAAGCTGGGCCTCAGGACAATCTGACAAGGAGACATCACAAACCAAGGGGCAGAAAAGGTGAACTACAAAGTGCACTGGTGCAACCAGTTTTATCCACTTGAAAATTATTGCTATCTCCTACAGACCCAGAACAATAAATTCCATGTGGATTAAAGACACAGCTGGAAGGCAGAACTGCATGTAGAAGCAAACATGATAGGATCTCTTCATGACCTCCAAGTGGGAGGGGTTTTTAAAACAAGCTACAGAAAGTACTGACTGTCTTGGTGTGGCGCTCTAGGATAAACACTGGACTGCTAACCACAAGGTCAGCAGTTCAAACCCACCACACACGCCTCATAAATTCTATACAGGGTCGCTATGGGTCAGAACTGACTCAACGGCACTTAACAACATAAATGAACAGATAAACATAAATTGGTTAAAATATAAAACCAGTACGCAGCAAAATACACTATTGAAAAAGACAAAAAGATAAGCCACTGAGAAAAACCTACTTGAAATGTAAAATATTGACAAAAGATGAATACTCAGAATATAAAAAGATACAAAGATATGTAAGAAAAAAAATAACAAAAAAGAACAAACAGGTAAGTCACAAAAGAGGAAAATGAAACAGTCAAGTCAACATTAAAAATATCATGGCTGAATTCTTTAGGAACTGTGGAGATGAAATATTTCAAATTGACAAAAATTCCAAAGTGTGACCGTACTAAGGCTTGACAAGAATTTGGAGCAACAAGAACTCTTAATAGTGCTGTTAAAGGTCAAACTTCGTACTTCGGAGACAATCCGGTAATATTAATATGAAATAATTTTCATCTTAATTCAAGGAAATGACATCATAGGATATGACAAGGATACAGCAGTCATTTTACCTCTAGGCACAAACCTAGATTAAGTGTCAAACATACATACAAAAAGACATGTACCCCAATGTTCACAGCAACATTGTTTGATAGCAAAGCATGAAAAGAACCCACTCCTCATTTAGCGAGTCCTGGTGTAGCGCTGTGGGTTAATGCGCTGGACTGCAAAGTCAGTTTGAGTTGCAAGGTTGGAGGTTCAAGCTTACCAGCCTCTCCTTGGAAACCCTATTAAGATTGCTATGGGTCTGAACTGACTCAACAGCACTTAACAACAACACTTAGTGACATGGTTAGGTATCAAGGACTGGGTCACGATGCAAAAATCAGCATTATGTGCAAATGGAGGATGACTGTATCATTATACACCTGCCACATCACGAAGAGTTAGGACCTGGCCAAGCTGACACACAGCCATAACCATCGCAGCCAGCATGACTGTCACCTTATACCTGACATTCATTACTGCCAGATGCACGTCGCTAATGTGCAAAACAGCTGGACAGTAAGTAGATGCTGTACTATGGTTGTTAAATGTGAGATGTTAGATAATGAGGCAGTTGATAAATGATGAGGAGGTGCATAATCATAGTGTTGTTGTTTTGTTGTTTCAGTGCCATCAAATCGGGTGTTTCCAAGGAGCAGCTGGTGGTTCTGAACTACCGACCTTGTAGTAGTAACATATAGTAATAAGAAAGAAGAGATTGCTGCTACAAACATCTACTCCATGAAGATATCTCAGACATGTTAAATGAAGAAAGTAATTTGCAGAAATACACAGCTAATCTGACACTGCCATGTGGTCCTGTCCCTTCCCGAGTTCACAATGTACAAATGAACACGTGCTTATAGATGCGTATGCACACGGTCTAAGCAGAAAAGCCACCTGAGGAGGATGACTGCTGTGCAGGTGGAGGACGGCCAAGGGCACCGACAGGGGTGCTCAGAGAGCATCAACTGTAGGTGCACTGACTCCACTTAACTGACTTTACGTCATTTTAATCTTTTAATAGGAAGCAAAGGTAGAGAAATGCAAAATCCCTACTTATCATTAGCTGTATAGTCTTCTGTATTCTACTACATTTTTCTGTATTCATGAAGTATTTCAAAGTATGAGGTAACTGGTATTTTAAAGGAAATGACAAAGAGAGCAAAGGCTGATACTGACCCAAACAGTTGCCTCCCTGATACTGAGCCTGTCAACAGTCTTCCTATTCTGTTTCACTTTTGCATATTTTCTAACTTTTCCTCCCAAATAGGTACCCAAATACTTGCAGCCCAGAGGACACTCCCTGGCTACGCCTCAAGCCTCCTTTCTGGGGTGCAGCACTAAGCATAACAGTAGAGGCTCCCCTCGCCTGTGGACTCTGGGCACTCTCATTTCTGTGTAAGTTATATATTGAATAACTTCATTTGACTTGGATCCACAAGCAGCAGCCAAGAAATCAAATGACAGATTGCATGAGCCTAATCTGCTGTACAGACCGGTTTAAAGTGTTCAAGAGCAAAGATGTCAGCTGGAGGTCTGCCCCAAGCCCCAGTAGTTACAATCCCCTCAGATGCATGCGAAAGTTGGACACTAAGGAAGACTGCAGAAGAATTGACACATTTGAGTCATGGTGTTGGAGGAGAATATTGAAATTCCATGGACTGCCAGAAGAACAAACAGATCTGTGTAGAAGTACAAGCAGAGGGCTCCTTAGAAAAGTCAGGTTGGCCAGGTGTCATCTTTTATACTTCAGACATGTCATCAGGAGGGACCAGTCCCAGAAGAAGGACATCATGCTTTAGTGAAGTGGAAGGTCAGCCAAAAAGAGGAAGACCCCCCAATGAAATGGATTAGCACAGTGGCAGCAGCAGTGGGCTAGGGTCTAACAATTGTGAGGATGACACAGGACGGGGCAGTGTTGTGCATAAGGTCACTGTGAGACAGAACCAACTCATTGGCACCTGCTAACAAGAGCATCATACAGTGATTATCTACTTACAGTACCAGGAAGGGAGTGACATGCAAATGACCAGAGCAGACATTGCCCCAAGGAACAGGAACAGCGAGTAAATGCAGAAAACAAGCTAGAACACTGAAATCATGAGACGGGCTCTGAGGGAAGAGCCTGTGTTATGGGACTTAATCTGGAGTGGATAGACAGTGTTGTTGTTGCTATTGTGGTTAGGTGCCACTGAGTCAGTAACAAGTCATTGGGACCCAATGAACAACAGAACACTGTCCAGTCCTGGACCAACCTCACAATTGTGGTGGTGGAGCTGGTTCCGACTCATGGCGACCCTGTACAGCGTTTCCGAGGCTGTAACTCTTTACAGGAGCAGAAAGCCTCATCTTTCTCCTGCGGAACACCTGGTAGTTTCCAACTGCTGACCCTAAGGTTCACAGCCCAATTCGTAACCACTAAGCTACCAGAGTTCCTCTCACAATTGTATGTAGGGCTTAAAAGGAAGGGGATGGTGAAAGGATCTTCTAGACAGAGAGAAGTCCCGCGTTGGACTATGATTGTTGGACAAGGCTTGCAGCACCTTGAGGGAGGGCTGTGCGGGGTCTGTATTTGTGCCCATTGATGCACAGTGCTTCAGTGCAGGCTTCAGGCTGGTGTTGCAGCAGCTCTGAGCAATCAGGAGGCCAGGTGGCAGGTAGCTTGAGCCCAGGGAAGAGTATCTTAGGTGTTGGCCCAACAGGGAAAAAGAGTGCCCAAGGGGCTGATTAGAGACAGTCCTCTACTGGTGATGCCTCAATCTCTCACAACATGTCAAGGGAAAGAGAGCTAACTAGGCCAGACTCTCTTTATCTGTTCCTCCGATTGCCTCATCTGTTTGCCACCTGTCCATCCCTTCATCCCCATGTTATTCAGACTGTACATTTAAAGGGGGCAGGAGGAGGACATGAAGAACTGTACAAGCAGTTTCGGCCTCAAGGAACCTTCCTTCTAGAACAGTGGATTTCTGGGGGTGACTGTCTCCCCTTCCTCCCACTTGGGGACATGAGCAGTATGTCCCCAGGTGGGGACATGGAGGTACACACACAGGCTGCAACCGGTTCAGGGCTTCTACAGGTAGAAACCAGAGATGCTGCTGAATATGCTACAATCCAGAGGACAAAGCCCCACCGGATGAACTCTCTGATTCAAAATGTCAACAGTGACAAGGTAGAGAATAACCATGGTCCATATGACTTAGAACCCTGCTGGGAAGTTGAATGCTGAGGCAGGGCAAAGGTCAGAGGCTCAGCAAGTACTAAACACCAGGTTAGGGACAAGTGCGTAAAAGCAGCGACAGCAGAGCTGAGCTTGAGAAATCTGCTCCCGAGAATTAGCACTGTGATCGCATCGCAAGGCAGCAAGAGCATAAAGTGCTATCCACTACCAAACAGCTCCTAGGTCACTATTTTTACGAACAGGAAGAAAAGACTGGCCATCGTCTTCTGAAAACAATCAGCCAATGGATACCTTATGGACCACATGGTCCAACCCACCAAACGGAAGTCACAGAAATCAGGGGACAACGTGACAGCAGCTGACAACAGCATCCTTACTAACAAAAGTGTGGAAATACACAGACACATAAAACAAGATTTCGTTTATGAAACTTTGCTTTGAAAATCTAGTAATTTGGAAGGAAAAAAAATTTTTTTAATGTGGCATCTGAGTGTAGCATTATAGTGGGATTTGTAAAAAATTACTATTTTACAGTAATATTACTTATTTATTATTCCTGTTCCAGAAAGGGCTACACAGAAAAGATTAGAAAAAGGTACAGTCACCATCAGCCCAGTTCCAGATAAATCCAGTTAAGAAGCTAAGGTTAGCAGCCAACAGTACACCAGTGACTGGGAGCGTCAGTCCAGGAAGAAGCAGGAGGAAGCCTTGGCTCTTGCTCATTACTGGCGGAACTGCAAGTAAAAATGGCCACCACCCACACTGCAAGGAGTCCTACTGGGGCAATGGTTATGTGCTCAACTGTTAAACTAAAGGTTGCTGGTTCAAACTCACCAGCCAACTCTAAGGATGAAAATTTCTGATGATCTGCTTCCCCAAAGATTACAGCTTTAGCTTGAATTTACACATGAGGAATCAATGGTCTAGTCCACAACCAGCACCTGCCTTGTTGTGACTGAAAATACTGAGCTTTTCCGTCATCCCTTTTCACAGATATTGCTGTTGTTATGTGCTGTTGAGTTGGTTCCCATGCAATAGTGACCCTGCAAAGAATTTCCAGGGAGCAGATGGTAGGTTTAAACTGCAGGCCTTGTGATCTGCAACCTATAGTGCTAATCCTACAGTGCCACACCAGGAATAGTCATATGATTGTTGTTGTTAAATGCCATCGAGTCGGTTCCAACCCACAGCGACCCTCTAGAGGGTTTCCAAGGAGCGACCGGTGAGCTTGAACCACCAACCTTGCAGTTCAAACTGACTTTGCAGTCTAGCACATTAACCCACAGCGCCACAGTCATATGATTAAGGCCTTGAAAATTCAAGGGGCAGATCTACTGTCACATGGGGCTGCTATGAGCTAGAATGAACTTGATGGCGCACAACAACATAACAACAGAAGGTCATTAGGAAACAGGGACCAGAAATTGAAGAAGCAGCTGAGCTGAGAGTAACCAGAGGATCGGAGGGAACAGCCACTGAAAGTTGAGAATGAGAGGGACAGAGTCATGCAACTCAGAGTCAGCACAAGTATGGTGGAACGCAGCCCCAAGTATAGACTGGGGTCCTCTACCCAACAAGAAGTCCTCTTGGCACTTTCTCTGCTGTTCTGGAAAGTACTACATACATCAAATAGGATAAATGTGGGAAATGGTATTTAAAGTGCCTTAAAATGTCCTTCATATGTGTTTGGGTTTGAGGAAAACAATCTTCCCACCCCATCCCCATCTTCAAAAAGCTTGTGGAAAAACTCCATTATATATATATTTTTTAAGTTTTGACTATGAACTGAGTGATAGTTTATATGCCAGAACATCAGTTTTCCACTCATTTCATTGTGATCATTACAATCTCCTCCATGCATCACCATTCAACAGTATTTGCTTCCATTCCCTCTGTGTTGTTTTTTTTGGGGGGGGATGGGGTGTACACAAAAACACTCAGGAATCTATAATCATTTAAACAACCAAAGTACACATTCTGTAAACCTGCTTCCTGGCCACCAGCACACAGCCTTTCTCTTTCCATGAGTCTGGAGTCCTCAGCTGCTCTCTCTCTCCACGCCCATTATCTTTGAGTGCATTTTTCTACAAACTTTTTGAAGCCGCTTCTTAAAGCATCCCAAAATATACTTCAGATAGATAAAATGACTATTTATGTTAACATGTTACAACTCTTACCATTGCTCTTAACTAGTAACTTAGGTCACCAGCAACATACTACCAACTCTGTACAGCCTATGGTCTGGCAGCGCCTTTAAAAATAATACATTTACCAGAAACACAATCGAGATATTCAGATGTCACTAGAGAAGACTTTGGCAACAGGAAAATTTCCAACCACAAATATATCAGCATAAATCATCCTCTAGATTTTGAACCCATGACAGCTTGAAAAGCAAATGGTGGCACTCTAGCCCCAGAGCAGAAGGCACTAGCAGTCCAGAGCAACTATATTTATTGAGACTGTTGTCACATCATGCCAGGGTAATAGACTTTAAAAACTAGTGTTAGCACTTTTTAGTTCCAAAGTCGTTGTGCTTTTTTTTTCAATGCTAAGAAAATTCAAGCGACCTACTAAACTGAAAGAGTTCCTATTCAACTATACGCATCCCCAGGGATTTTGGAAAAGACCCAAGCTTGTTAGAAGGACCACACAACTAGTAGTAGTTTCTTCATGGACATCGTCTTTTTAACCATCCTCTCCTCCAATAGTTTTTGAGAGTCTGCTGTGACTGCAAAGTCAGTTTGAACCACAAAGTCGGTGGTTCAAGCTCACCAAGCCGCTCCTCAGAAACCCTATATAGCATTGCTGTAAGTTGGAACCAACTCGATGGCACTTAACAACAACATGATAATACTGTCATCCTCATAAATGTCTTAGTGACTTTGGGACTGATTCCATTTTCCTCTCCATGTGGCCTTTAACATCATGCTGGGGAGGTCCAAATTCCTTCTAATTATTCAGTGAGTCCCAGTAACTGAACCTCAACAAGAGGACCCACCCTCCCCATTCTTTCCACTTCAACCTCCCACAACAGTGACCGACATCCCCTGGACTCTGCACTGACCTCACAGTAAATGCACTGTTTCCTCCTTCTTCATGTCATCTGTACCTGTTCACTGGCCCCTTCACCCCTTCATTCTCTCACTGATTTCACTCATTCTATTTCCAACTAATCTCTGTTGTTGTTGTGAAGTGCCATCGAGTCGACTCTAACCCATAGCAACCTTGTATAGGGTTTCCGAGGAGCAGCTGGTGAGCTTGAACCACCGATCTTGCAGTTCAAACGGCTTTGCAGTCTGGCGCATTAACACACAGTGCCACACTAGGACTCTAAACATCCACTATTTGTCGAGGTCTGTCCTAGGTACAGCAGGGAGAACAGTATTAAATGTATCTATGTTGTTATTAAGTGCCATCAAGTTGGTTCTGACCTACAGTGACCCTGTATAGTGGTTCCGAAGAGTGGCTAGTGAGCTTGAACTGCTGACCTTGCAGTTCAAACCAACTTTGCAGTCCAGTGCATTAACCCACAGTCCCACACCACGACTCCGTATGTATATTTAGAAAGATAAAATAACTCAGACAGGGTTTCTGCCCTCATGAATATACAGAAAAGTAAAAAATAAACCTATGTCAAACAGTTCTGCACGCTGGAGAAAGGGTAGGGCAGAGGAGGGAGCTATGGCGCATCCGGCAAGGGAAGCAGTCACATAGGGTGGTCAGAGAAGCCCTGAGCAGGACACACTGGAACAAAGACATGAAGGAGATAGAGGAGCAAGCTATAAAGATACTTAGAGAAAGGACTATTACAAGTAGAGGCAGCAGCAAGGGCAAAGTCCCTGAGGCAGGAAAACTCCTGTTACATTCTAGAAATATACGTAGGCCAGTGTGTCTGGGGAGAAGGAGTGAAGACCATGCTGTGGTAGTTGTTAGGTGCCATGAGTTGGTTTTGCCTCAGAGACCCTGTATATCTGTAAACCATTATGAGAGCAGGAAGCGTCTTGTTTCTCCCACAGAGCAGTTGGTGGGTTTGAACTGGTGTCCTTGTAGTTATCAGTCCAGTAAGCTTATCCTACAGAGCCACTAGCACTCCCATGAAGGGGATCATGTTGTTGTTAAGTGCTGTAGAGTTGATTCTGACCCACAGCGACCCTGTATAGAGTTTCCAAGGAGTGACTGGTGAGCTTGAACCACCAACCTTGCAGTTCAAACGACTTCGCAGTCTGGCGCATCAGCCCACAGCACGACACCGGGACTCTGAAGGGGATCATAGCAGAAAGTAAATGGTAAGAGGCCAATCACAGGGTCCTTTAACTCTGAGTGAGAAGGAAGAAAAGAGTCTGCTGTCTTCTCCTGCGTGAGGAGCTCATCTGGCAGCTGGAGACAGTCTGAGCAGAAGCAGGGAGACCTGGCTCTCACTTTCTCACGCACTTCCTTTGTGGCCCTTTCAAGTGATGGTGCTTTGTTTAGCTTTCATCCTACAACCCTGGGAAGGTCTTATTCCTGCAGTTTATAAAGACCATTCTCTTTCCCTTTTTCCAAATCTCTCACCTGGGCAGAGCTGAGTCACCCTCATGGTGACTGTCTTTCAACAACTCTCTGGTCCCTACTTGTCCTTCCTCAGCTGCTGAGCCCCCTGGTCATGCCCTAAAACAGCAACTCCCTCGCCACCTAACCTCCAATCACCACTTTCTAGCTTCCTGGCTCCTGCTCTCTTAAATCCTGAACCTAACAATCCACTTGTCAGCCTACTAGGGTCTCCCAACTCCGGCCCCTGCCAGCGTTTACCTGCCCATCCCTCACCCTTTGGTGGGGTATGTCTCCCTCTCCCGCCTCCTCCAGTCAGTCACTGAGATGCCACTGCTTCTCTGACCTGCTTGGGAGGACCTCAGTACACTGAGGAAGGTGGATTCTCCCCTACTCCACACCTGCCTCGGAACAGGGAGGCCCTGCCGGGTGGAGAGGAAGCAGACCGCCAGTGGTGTCCTTGGTAGTTAAAAACGGATGGGGTCTAGTGCAGAGGAGTGCCTTCGACGGAAGCAGAGAACATCTGTCCATGGTGGTGGTGCTGGTTGTTGGTGGTGATGTCCCGTGGAGTCAGTTCTGACTCAGTGACTTTGTTATAGGGTTTCCAAGGCTACACAGGGTTTACGGAAGCATAAAGCTTCATCTTTCTCCGCGGAACTGTTGGTAGTTTCAAATTGCTCCCTGATTCGTAATCACTCCACTAGACAGGAGGAAAATGTAAGAAGAGGCGTACACATCTGCTAAGGGTACGGGATATGCAGTAAAAGCCTGAGGAAGCTGTCTTCTGATTGCTTCTATTTTTTCTGTGAGTGGGGAGCAAGGCCAGAGGGCTGCGGGGAGACCAGGAGAAGAGAAGAATGAAGGGACCTCTTTGGCTCAGTGTACAGCCCTCATCTGCCCTCCCTTTCAGGGGCTGGCAGAGGGCACAGCCAAGTCATTGAGACCAATCCCTAATGTGGGACAACTCATCATCTGGTTCTCCCTATCCATATCCCCCAAAGCCAAAGACTCAAACATCAGAAAACGGAGATCAACCTATTGCAAACCCATGTGAATCCATTTCAACTGGACTCTCAATGCTTCTTACTACAGCTTTTTGTTGTCGTCGTCAGGTGCTGTGGACTAGGTTCCAATTCATAGCGAACCTGCATAGGGTTTGAACTGCCAACTTTGCAACTAGCAGTCCTGTGCTTACCTTATAGTACCACACCAGGGCTCTTTATTAGTCTCTGGTTCATGCTTGTCCTGGAGTTATGGTGTGATGCTATAGGATAAGCACTGGCCTGCTAACCACAAAATTGGCAGTTCAACGCCCCCAGCTGCTCCGTGAAAACTCTAGGCAGGTTTGCTATGAGTCGGAACTGACTAAACAGCATTTAGCAACAAATGCCCGTTCCAATGGCCATACCAAGAGGGGATTTTGTACTTTTTTCAGGGTCCTAATGCCATCCCCAACCACCCTGTGCAGATGAACTGGACATCTACTTTATTAAGAACAAAGGCCATTTAACACAACAGAGCTTCTTTTAAAACTCCCTTTCTCTAGGACTCAAAATTGCTGCATGTTTAACATCCACTTGTCCTTCCCTCTGAGCTCCCTTCTTGCTATGGCTAACCGCACCCCCTTCACTCCTCCTACTTCCTAACCAGCAAGACTTCATGCACTTACCCTCTCTCTCTCTTATATACTGACTTTCTTACATTTTAGGTTGTGAGGATCAAAGAAAGCCCCTAGAATGCTCCTGAAACCTTGGTGAAGTTGGTCTGGTGCACTGGAGGCTGTGCTGGAATGGGATAGAACTCCGTGTGTGTTGGGGGTGGGGGTTGGACACAAGATGGCAGAGTGTCTAACAGCCACATGAAGTGCTCAGGCTGGAAAACAGTGTTGGAGGGAGATGAGACTGGGGCAGGCAGAAGGGTCTGCACGTGGAACAAGGACAGGATGGGGTGGGGAACCATCCCGACACGTCTCATGCTGTTGCTGTTAAGAGCTTTCTGAATCAGTTGTGACTCACAGAGACCCTGTAAATGATTTCCAAGGAGTGGCTGGTGAGTTTGAACTGCCAACGTTGTGGTTCAAAATGACCTTGCAGTCCAGTGCTTTAATCTACAGCGCCAAATGAGAGCTTGTCAAATGTGAAGGTGAGCGAGAAGGAAAAGAAAACAAAAGACCTTTCCAGAGAAGAATGGACGGCAGACAGTGGCTGCCCTTCAAGCCCACGTCTTTGCAACTAGAGGGAGGTCACCACACTGCACACGGCTGGTGCAACCATTGACCTCATAGCACTTTGAGGCTGGTAGATCATGTGATTCGGCTCTCTGATGTCTCTAGGGGAAAGCTGAGGGCCAGAGAAGTAAGTTGGTGACAGACATTCCTGCCTTCAGAGTTCCTTCTCCATGTCTAGTCCCCAGTCCCTGCACTCAGCCCCCTCAGGTGCCACGCTTCCGCTGACAACAAATAAACTGGAAATGGCCACCTGGTTTCTGGTCTCAGCACACATCCGGTCCAGGAGAGTTAGCAGGCTGACTACGCCCTGGACTTTCCTGGAGACCTGCCTGTTTTGCCCTTCAATGGCAAGCCCACTGCAGACTTTGCTACTTCTCCAGAAGCTGTTTCTGAGGTTTCTAAGAAGTCAGGATCCCAAGACAATGGAATAAAACAAAAGCCCTGCTACTCTAAAGATTATTTAAAATGACCGTGAGATTACAGTGCAAATCTTATGGTTTCCTAGTGTGTCCCTCGTTCCCTCCTGTTCCTTACTCTGTAGCAGAAGGTAGGTTGCTGCCTGGGTCATGTATGAGGAGACTCTTGAGCCCTGTGTTTGCCTTCTTCATCCTGTCAGCTCAAGCACGTTGCTGGTTACATAAGTCATCTATCACTTCGAACAGGACTCTACCCCCACCCCCACACAGCCGTGACTCAAACATAGGAGTTTAGAAAGTCTCCTAGTAAACTCTGAGCATTTTCAGAGATTCACACGATCCAAGCTCCCCTGTCATTATGGAGACGGACTGTGAGGATCTACAGGGAACATAGCTGACCACTTGGACTCCTGGTGTGGTGCTATAGGATTGGCACTGGACTGTGAACCACAAGGTTGGCAGTTCAAACCCACCAGCTGCTCCTCAGAAACCCTATACAGGGTCGCTCTGAGTCGGAACCGATTCAATAGCACTGAACAAGAACTACAGCTGATCACTGGGCAGTCTCATTTCCTCCATCAGTGTCCCCAAGGGCTTTGACCAGGTACCACTGACCTGTGTCCACACTAAAGCAGGGACACAGCCGGGACTGTCAGGAGCCACCTGAAGCAAATCAAATCATACTGCTGAAGGAGTCAACAGAAGTCTTCAATATTACTCACTTTCTCTCTACCTGCTACACCAAAGATTTGAAGCAACAAATTTTAAAAATAAATTTTAAAAACCATATGTATCTATAAATAGGCCTATGGTATTATTGCTAACTGTCATCGAATTGATTCCAACTCATAGCAACCTTGTATAGGGTTTCCGTGGAGCAACTGGTGGGTTTGAACTGCCTACCTTGTAGTTTGTAGTCCAGAGCTGATCCTACAGTGTCACACCAACAGACCTAAACTGTTGGTGTTCTTGTGCAGTGTCGTTGAGTTGGTTCCGACCCATAGCGACCCTGTATAGGGCTTCCAAGGAGCGACTGATAAGCTTGAACCACAGACCTTACAGTTCAAAGTGACTTCTCAGTCTGGTGCATTAACCTACAACACCATACCAGGACTCCTATAAAATAGACCTATAAAACCTTTTAAATCCTTCTTTGGCAAAAGACCAGCAATTCTGTATATTCAAGACCGTATCTTCAAAGTCCCCATCGCCAGAGTCAGGATAGTGTTGTGATGAAAACGTACAAAACACAGACACCGACGCTGGACCTTTGGGTCATGATTTGGTCTTTCTTTGTTTCCTCAGCCTACTCATTCTGAAATTTGATTTCGGCACCACATGCTTGAGCACCACAAAAGCTGAAACTGCAGAGGGGGTCCCCTGTTTGCTAAGCAGCTTCCAGATATCCTCTTTTGTGACTAAGTAGCAGGTGTTGTTCAGTTTATTTTCAAACACGTAAACTAAGCCCTTGAACTTGAAGAGGAAAAGTATTCGGCTTAAGGTTGAGAAAGGAAGGAACTACACCACGGCTTCCTTTAGAACAGCCTGCCTTTTCAGCTTCCTGTATGAACATAATACTGTGTTTTTATAGGAATTGCTAAGGAACAATGAAGAAATTCTACTTAAGCAAACTTTACACAGTTAGGCTTCAAATCCTTTAAAATACGATTTCTTCCAAGACTTTGATACTTGAATCAAGTCAGAAAACGAAAAAAAGAAGATAACATAAACTAGACGAGAATTTTAGCATTTGGATAGACAGTTTCCCTATTACTACAGAAAGTTTAACATTTTCTCGCAGTATATGGACTACAGTAAGACTTTGGGCTTTAAAAGTTCCAAATATCTACTTATTGTATGAGAGGACTTCAAAAAGCTCATGGAAAAAATCCATTATCTTTTCTTTCCATTTCCCCTGGAGGTTTTGAAGCCCCCTCATATATGGTAAGAGAAATAATGGTGTTAAATGCTGTTGAGTCGGTTCCGACTGATAGTGACCCTGTCTAGGATTTCCAAGGAGTGGCTGCTGGGCTTGAACTGCCGACCTTGCGGTTCAAACTGACCTTGTGGTCCGAGAGACATAGTAAGGGAAAGGCTTTTTTTTGTTGCTGTTGCTACTGGAGTTGTTATTCATTTCTTCCTTTTAAAACATACACACATACACTCCAAGTTCATGATAAAACACAGCTTTTTAGACTCTAACCCAACCAGATATCATCAGTATTCTCTTGTAAAATAAAAATTAAGAGCATCTAGATTCTTGAATCTCAGGGGACAGAGAATTAACGGCCTCCAATTACAGCCTTAAATGTCCTCTCAACTACCATGAAGTGGCCAAGTCACCCCCAGTCTGCTTCCACTGCCATCGCTCATCACACAGATGACGTGGCGGCTAGCGTTCACACAGCCAGAGAGATGGTGACATAGCCAGGGGCTCTACAATTTCTCAGGGGCCATTCAGAGTGTTCCTACTAAGCCTTTAGACATTTCAACCAAGGCTTGTTAAATGAATTTAAGATTACCGTAAAATTCAGCCTCTCGTTCTCACAGTATTCTTTCCAAAACGCTAGCATTCCATCTTGAACTGTACTCAAATATTCAAGACTGACGAGTGCTTGAAAGTTCCATATATTTATGCTGTTTAGGCAAAAGTAATAAAGATATGCAACACTACAGCTCACTCTAGACTCCTGCTCTTTACCTCACCCAGCCTTCTTCCTTCACAGTGTCAGCAGTTGCCTTCTATGGCCCTGGTTAAGAAGACAGAACACAGCTGTACTCATCGCATACCACCACTGGGAAGGAACCACAGGGCACTGCTATGGTCTGGACCAGGCAGGCAAAGAACAGAGGCCCTCGGTAAGAAAACCAGGGTGGGAACAGAAGACAGTGGCGGCAGATGTCTGTACACTTGTAGAAGATCATGATACTGAGCTAGACCAGAGGAGTGACTTCAAGAGTTCCGGACAGGCCTTCCCGTGCCCGCTCTATGTCCTCACCCCCATCACCCGTCACCCATGTGGAACCTTTGCATCTCTCCATGAGCTCCTGGACTCGCTGACATACAGTCTGTCTTGTCTCCAGGTAGCTATCCTTAGTTCCAGCAGAGTATTTAGCACTAGCTGTCATTCAAGAAAGGAGTGCGGTGACTCCAAAGGGTAAGCACTGGATGGCAAACCATAGGATCAGTGGTTCGAACCCAACAGTTGCTCCATGAGAGAAAGATGAGGCTTTCTGCTCCTCAAAGAATGTAGTCTCGACGAAACAAAGTATATGATTTGTTGAATGTAAAACTGCCGTGTAAACTTTCACTCAACTCACAACAAAAACTTAAAGAAAAAGATGCACAGTCTCAGAAACCCTGTACGGGGTCATTATGAGTTGGAACTGACTCAGCAGCACTTAACAACAACAACCACTGCCGGTTCTCTCTGGCAATCTACGCCTAGAGGCCCTAGGAAACAGTAACTGAGCCATCCAAGCAACTATATAGCTTTAATCAATATACTGAACAACTCAACCTACAGATGTGTGAGTCGGCACTGCTGATGTCACTTAGTGTCGTCAAATCGGTTCTGACTCACAGAGACCCTATCTAGGGTTTCCAAGGAATGGCTAAAGGAGCTCTAGTAGTGTAGTGGTTACGAGTTGAGCTGCTAACCTCAAGGTCAGCAGTTTGAAACTACCTGCTGATAGTTACTATGGTTGGTGGGTTTGAACCCCCAACCTTGTCATTAACAGTCCAGTGCTGTTCCTACAACACCACACCAAAACAACACAGCATTACTCTAGTTCACATCTGTCCATTTTTGCTTTCAGTGATGTTGGAGGCTGTCTGAGGATAGGAGCTACGTTTATGTATGTCTCCATGTTGAGTCCTAATCCAATGCAGGACACATAGTAGGTATTTCATAGGAGTCCTGGTGTGGCGCTGTGGGTTAATGTGCTAGACTGCAAAGTCGTTTGAACTGCAAGGTTGGCAGTTCAAGCTCACCAACCATTCCTCGGAAACTCTATACAGGGCCGCTATGGGTCGGAACTGACTTAACGGCACCTGACAACAACAACACTACAGATAAGAGCTCCAGAATGTATTTTCAAAGCATGATCACAAAGGTAAAATAAACCACGATTTCCAAGGCTGTAAATCTTTACAGACGCATCCAGGGAGCAGCTGGTAACTTCGAACTGCCAACTTTTCAATTAGTAGCCAAGCACTTAGCCTGGGCTCCTTCTCACTGCTTTGATGGTGTTACTAAGTGCCTTCAAGTCGGTTCTAACTCATAGTGACCCTGTGTAGCAGGGGGGAGAAACTTTCTTCCACAATCCGTGGGGCATACAAAATTATCAACTTAAGAATTAGCCTGCCTTAATTGGTCAAGGACTCCTGGTGTGGTATTGTAGGATCAGCACTGGACTGTGAACCACAAGATCAGCAGTTCAAACCTTCCAGCTGCTCCTTGGAAACCCTGTACAGGGTTGCTATGAGTCGTAACCAACTTGACAACACTTAACAACAACAATATTTGATCAAACATTTAATTAACTCATCCCTAATGTGATGGCTAAGGAGCTCTGGTAGCACAGTGGTTATGAATCGGGCTGCAAGCCGGAAGGTCAGCAGTTCGAAACTACCAGCTGTTTCGCGGGAGAAAGATGAGGCTTTCTGCTCCCGTAAAGATTTACAGCCTCGGAAACCCTGTGCAGGGTCGCTATGAGTCAGAACCGATTCCACAGCACATAACAACAACAACCACATGATGGCTAGGAGTCCTGGTACGGTGCGGTGGGTTAATGCGCCAGACTGCAAAGCCCTTTGAACTGCTAGGTCGGTGGTTCAAGCTCACCGGAGGCTCCTTGGAAACCCTACACAGGGTCACTATGGGTCGGAACTGACTCGACAGCACTTCACAACAACAACAATATGATGACTGGAATTCCAGATGCCTTGGCAGGGCCAGATCAAATGGTTTTGTGGGTCTTGAGTGGGCTGTGGGCCAGACGTTATCCACCATTACTGTATAATGTTTCCAAGGAGTGGCTGGGTTGAACCACCGACATTATGGTTCAAATCAACTTTGCAGCAGTCCAGTGCTCACCCTACATTGCTTGTTGCTGTTAAGGGCCGTCTGGAGAGGTGACAAAACCCCTTCATGGTTCCATCACTGTTAAGTGGTGAGGCTGACAGTCTGGTCCCAGAGTCTGTACTCGGCACAATAATTCAAAACTTTCAGATGCGCACGCATTTCCTAACAATAAGGTGAGGAAGAAATATAGTGACTCTTTTTGGGAAGTGGCTTCAAACAACACTGCACTTCCTAGCCTTGACCATCTTCGTCCCAGCTCCCTGTCTACCTGGCAAATTCCTACACATCCCTGAAATCACCTCCAGCCCATTTCACCTGACACAGACTGGCATGGCATCACCGGCCCTCCTCTCCAGCACGTGTCTGCTTAGTACTTCCCTGTGTGGGGCTCAGCTGCATGAGGCCAGAGCTGTCTTTCAGCCTTGTACCCTGTACCTAGCACACGGCAAATGAACTAGAAATATGTTTGGTCTTGAAATATTTGTTGATGTACCATTAAGACTTCTTGTCTGCAACTTTGATCTTTTATAGCACAGTATCAAAAACTATATCCCAACTTTCAACTCAATAATCTACATTTGTTCCCATAGCAACTAGGCAAAGTGCTCCTTAAAATGTTGCGAAACGCAAGCTCTAACTTAAGGTTCAACCCACTGGAATGCTTCACAATCATTTGCTTTTGTTCTTGGTATGAACAGGCAGAATGACAGCAGTAAATTTCAGCACCCTCTTCTCTCTTTCAGAACTCTCTAACTTACCAACATCATTAAGTCACAACCGTTCTTTTCCAACATAACTAGACTGCAACGTCCTGCAGTATAAGGATGGCATGTTACTACTGTATCACATATCCCAGCTATCTGTAGACGGGCAATACATACAGGCCATAGACTGGCAGATCAAAAGATATGTGACATTTTCTCTTCAAAGTAAACCTCTCTCCTTTCTGATAACAGACCTGTGATAAAAGATGTCACGGACAATTCTAGAAGAAAGAGCCCAGAAGGGAAACTAAGGTGAATTTAAAACATAGCCTAGATGTGACAAGGGAGAAGAAGAGGGCTGACAAGTGACAACTTCTTAAGGCCTTTGTTGTTTGCTGACACAAGCCAGACTCCAACCCACAGTGACCTCACGCACAACGAAACACTGGAACCAGAACGTAAACGCTGCTCAATCCTGTGCCCTCCCCAGGATCTCACTGCTGCCATCCACTGGGTTTTCACGGGCTGATTTCCTGTAGCTCTCCAGGCCTTTCTTTCTAGTTACCTTAGTCTGGATGTTCCACTGACACCTGTTCAGCATCATAGCAACATGCCTCAAAGCCTCCACTAGCTCAGTAATTTTAACTCAAGCAAAAGTAAAACGGGTTCAATGTTTCATTCTTTATTAGGTGCTCACTTTTTGAAATTATTCCATGATATTCAAATTCTAATCTCTGAGCCTTAATTCATATTTTAAAACAGATGCCCTTTGTTCTTCCATAAACTCCCTCCACTCCCAGTTATAAAGCCAATAAAAAGACACTAAGAACGCCTCGACCGCTCTAAGTTCTTATAAGGGTAAAAGAGCAGAAATGGAAACATGCCTCACTCAAGTGTAGGGCAGCTGTACTCAGCTATACATTGTCCAGCACAGCAGGCCAACAAAACACAGACACCACGCAGCCTCCCAGGCACAGCTAAATGCAATGAATGGGAGAGCCACCCAGGGAGAACGGGGCTCTAGGGACCACATCACTGAGCTAGAGAGGTAGAACTGAAGAAGCAGCTCTCTCATTTGAAATTTATTACATGTCTCCAGCTTGCTTTTTTTTTTTTTTAATGTCTTTCTCAAGTCTTAGTACTGGAAATAATTCTTGAGTGTTTTTGCTATTTGTTTTCAAATGCTAATGACAAATGGGATATTCTTTGGCTTATAAGGTGGCAGTCCAACAATCTAGACAATGAAACCTTCAAATAGTACTAGATGTACTGATTCAGCTAGATGTATTTCAGACTAGTGAGTTTCTCTGTTACCCTGCCTGAGCACAAACAGGAGACACCAGTCTAGCTCATGAGATGCCCTTTCTCTTTACCGAGTACGCTGCTCTGGGGCAGCATCTGACGTGACATGAATTTCAGGAGTCATCAGAATCTTGAAGAAATGGTGACATGACCAAGAATGAGACAATATGCTCAGCACAAACATCCAAAAGAGCTGGTCTTTATAGGCCCTTCCAGCTGAACAGACACAAAGCATCCTGTCTTTCTGGCTAAGCTTTCGTTTAGGACCTCGCATTGAAACACACTATAAAATTCATAACCAAAACACCACCTGTTGTCACTGTGTCAGTTTCAAATCACAGTGACCCTTAAGACAGAGCAGAACTGCCCCATAGGGTCCCCAAGGCTGTTGTCTTTACAGAAGTCACATCTTCTTCCTGTGGGTTTAAACCAGTGACTTTGAAGTTAACAGCTGAGCACACTGAACCCACAGGCCTCCTTGTCCTACTCCATGCTGTGGTTTGTTACATGCCATCGAGTTGATTCGGACTGACAGAGACCCTGTGTAGGATTTCCAAGGACCAGCTGGTGGGTTTAACTGCCAACCTTGGGGTTTAAACCAACCTTGCGGTCCAGTGCTTATCCTACAACACCACACCAGGCGTCCTACTCTGTAACATGACAAAATTCTGTTGTAATTCGTCTTCTATTGAGTTTTTCATTCTGGCTCAAAAGTGTCCTTTGAAAAGAAATGGTTATTCATTAACTAGGTACATTATGCTTTAATGTTGTTGTTGTTATGTGCCATGGAGTCGATTCCGACTCATAGTGACCCTGTACAGGGTTTCCAAGGCTGTAAATCTTTACGGGAGCAGAACGCCTCATCTTTCTCCCGCAGAGCAGCTGGTAGTTTTGAACTGATGACCTTGCGGTTCGCAGCCCGATTCGCAACCACTATGCTACCAGAGCTTCGGTTAATGGCTTGAAATCACCCAATGGCTCCACAGGAGACAAACCTGGCTATCTCTCATATAGATAACCGCCTAGAAAAACTCTGGGGGTAGTCCTACACTGTCACATGGGATCTGAACTGACCGATGGCACCTACCACTGACAACACCATCATGTGACTGCCGTACTTTTCCCCTCCAATAGCAGCCAAAAGGAAATCATAGGCTCTGTATCGCAAGAGTCGCCAAGTAGGCAGACCTGGAGACTGCAGCGGAGCCGAAGTTATCCACGTGTTCTGTACCCAACCCAAATTCTTTCCTACACCCCACAGTACAAAACTGTATGGCTTCTGGTGTGGTGTTGTGGATTAGCACTGGACTGCGAACTACAAGGTTGGCAAATCAAACCCACCAGCTGCTCCTCAGAAACCCTCTACGCGTCACTGTGAGTTGGAACTGACTTGATAGCACTTAAGAACAACAAAACAACAGTAAAGAAAGGGAATGTTACGCTTTTCATTTTGAGAATTTCAACTTCAGTTTCAACACCTAATTTATTGCAGCTTCAATGGTTTGGCTCTGTGAAGCATTTAAGAGAGACCACAGGGTGCTATGGGTTAAGCATTGGACTGCAAACTGCAAAGTCAGCAGTTCAGACCCACCAGCTGTTCCAAGGGAAGGATGAGTCTGTCTGCTCCCGTAAATCCTGCAAGTCTCAGAAGCCGTATAAACAGTGTTAACTCAAGCCAATGGCAGTGGGTTTGGTACCTGTTCTGGCCAGTGTGTGTCCAACACAAAAGTGCTAGTTGCTGTGATACGCCACTTGTCCATGGGGATATCCCATGTTCCACAAGTCTTCAGATCCAACAAGCACCAAGCAATGCTATTATGAGTGTCAAAGTTGTTGTTGTGAAGTGCCGTCGAGTCAGTTCTGACCCACAGCGACCCTGTATAGGGTTTCCTAGGAGGCCCGAGCTCACACTTACAGCTCTTATGTTTCCTCAGTGAAAAAAATCCAAGATGGTTAGAAAAAGGATGAAGACATAGTACCTTTGTCAGGATAAACCTTACATCCTTGTCATTCTCTGAACTTAATGCAGTGAGCTCAAGGTTTCTGATTCACCACACTCTACCTGAGGACCTCTAATCAAGAACATTGCTGGATGCTGAAGTGCGGAGATGAATAAGACCTATTACAAGACTAATTTAAGGCTTCTCTAGGGAGACAGGCCAGAAAACAATCACAACATAGCATGATGCTGATGAGAATAAGGTGTTATAAGAGCATGGGGGGAGGTGAAGACAGAAAGACTTTCAGAAAGCTGGACGGAGAATCAGAAAAGGGATTCCAGAAGAAAGAGACTCTGGAGCTGAAGGAAAGGATAGAAAGGTTGGGGAGGGAGCACTTCAGGCAGAGGGAGCTGATATGCAAATAATCATTAAGTGACTCCAAATCACACAGCATGACACTTTGTATTCCAGGGCCTCTTTTGCCTTCAACCTTAAAGCTAGAGAAAGCAGAAAGCCCTAGCCACAGGAAACTGCAACAGCTGCCGCTGCACAAATCACTGCATGTATAGGGTCTTTACGGGAGCAGAAAGCCTCATCACTTGCCAGTGGAACCGGTGGTGAATTCAAACTACTGACTTTTCTGTTAGCAACCCAATGTGTAACCCACTACACATCCCCAGATACATATTCAGAGAGTAAAAAGTATACACATAAATGAGTGCCAAGTAAATTTCAAGACATATAATAATACAAGAGACAGCAACATTTGGGTTTGAACGTTTGCAAGTGGCCATCCAAGACTGGAAAAAATTGGTCTCTATTTGCCTGAAGCGAAAGAGTAAGGGGTCAGGAAAAGGAGGAGGACGTGGAATGTGTGGCTAATTGCCTCCATGAACAACTTCCTCCTTTGCCTTGAGACCAGAAGAACTGGATAGTGTAGGATAAGCACTAGACTGTGAACCACAAGGTTGGTGGTTCAAACCCACCAGCTGCTCCTCGGAAACCCTGTACAGGGTCATTATGAGTCACACACAACTCCATGACACTTAACAATAACAACCATTACTGAACATTTTGAACAAGACTCTATGGAAGAATCCTGATAAAAAGAGGGGAGGGGGAAACAGAATGCTAGTTAAAAGGGGAGAAATGCAGAACAGAATTTCAAACTGTCATGGAATCTTTAACTTCCTGGACCTAAGGGGGCTGGATGAGCCCCTGAAACTAATGGCCTGAAGCCAAACAGATGGAATAGGCAAGCTGGATTCACTTTAGAAAAAAAATATATAAATAAAAATAAATGAAGCAGCTTCTTGTTTTCTAAAGAATTTTTGTTATATTTCCCACCTAAAACAATGTGAATTGGTCACTGAGCCATCACTCACACAGTTTCTCATTTAACCCACAAGTGGAAGAAAGGCACTATTATCATTCCTATTTTACACAAGGGAGCGGTGACTCTTAAGGCCACCATTCTCCAGGAGTCTAAGAGGGACCTGGAACCCAGCTTCTCAGCTTCCAGAGTCAGGTGTGGTCCCAGCACTATCACTAACTATCAGCTTAACCCTCACTGCTGTTTCCTCCATGGCAAAATTAAAGGATGGAAATGTTCTCAACATTGAAATTTACAATGCCCAAAAGTGGCCTGTTCTTTCAACCAATGCTTAAAAAGAAGTTCAGGTTGCCCTAAAGAAGAAAGAAAGGAAAAAAACAAAAACCCCAGCAAAACTAAAGTAATACATACAACCCCTCCGCCTCATAACCACTAGAAGGCTACCCCTCTATTTTCCTCTGCTGTTTCTTCTGTAAAAATGATCATCAGCCATATTAATGTCACACAGCTGTTATGTATTTTTCAAAATCCCTCACCACAGTGCTTTAATACAGATTAGAAAGGGGCGCAACCATCTAATTTGCACACTGAGAAGATGTTATTACTGCACACTGCTGGTTTCGCTCCATTTATAACATAAAATAATTACATGATTAAGCCCTTTAATGATAAAAAATACTTTCTTAAAACTTAACAAATCATAGAACTTGGGTTAAATAAGAAAGACTGCTAGAGAAATACAAAGTTTTCAATGAGACCAATACCTCATATGAGTCTGTAGTCTGCCCCCCCGATTTTCCTTCTATTCAAAATCATCTTGTCAACAACACCTGCCCCTAGTGGTACAGCTCTAGTTGCCAGGCCACCTCAAACAATCTTAACAGAAATCAAAAGGAGATTTGTCCAAGTCAATAAATGATTGGAATACCTAAAAGGGGTTCTAGAACTTGCCCAGTAAAACAGGCTTTTTGTGGAGCCTTTGTAGTGTATAGGACCTTAACTGGAATCCTGAGCCCCATCCAGAACTTTCTAAGGTGGGAGATTCCCACTTGAAACGGCA
>NW_006408620.1:2660632-2677108 GCF_000296735.1 Chrysochloris asiatica
AAACTTGCATAGTACCCATCTGACCTAGCTTTGATGGCTTGAAGATCAGAACTAGACTAGAGAAAGATAAATAAATTTGATAAAGGAACCAAGTGTAAATTGCTACAATTTGATGAACTTGACCTATACTTATAGATGTAGTAGCTCAAAATACCAACCAACAAAGGAAGGAGTCTTCAGATCAAGGATCAAGCCACCCCCTCGGTATAGAGTTGATAGGGATGGGCAACTTAGACACTGTCTACCTAAAATGGGTGGGGTGGGGGTGGGGGGATGGAGCCTATAAAGGCACAAAGTGGCTGGCTTACAAGTTTTCAAGAGGGAGTTTAGTTTCAGAGTGTGTGGGGAGGGTATAATCCCCACTGAATAGGTTTCATCTTGTCTAGATGTATCTAGCAGAAGGAGATGGGAATAAGATTCTTATGATTCAATTGTAATTATTATCATGACTAAATGCAATTGTCACAACTGTAAAAGTAGAAGTTTTGTAACAAAAATGGGGGAGTAGTTAATCTCACAGTCCAGAAACAGAGGACCCTAGGATCATCAAGGGAGAAGAGCATGAGCGGAATGTGGTACCCTATTCAGAGAAGCAGTGACACCAGAGATGGAGGCAGAGATGAGGGCATGGAGAGATAGAGCAGCTGAGGACTCCAGACTCATGGAAAGCGAAAGACTGAGTGCTGGTGGCCAGGAGGCAGGCTTATAGAACATGCCCTTTGGTTGTTTAAATGATTATATATTCCTGAGTGTTTTAGTGTACATGAACCAAACAAACAAAACAGTGAATAGAAGCAGATACTGTTGAATGGTGATGCATGGAGGAGATTATAATCATTGCAATGATACGAAATACAATAGGAGAGTGCAAAACCGATGTTCTCATGTAAACTATCACTCAATTCACAATAAAAGCTTTAAAAACAATGTCTATTTGCCATTAAATCCATGGTAATATTTAAGTGCATGCAGAATTACAGAATTACTCTTGGTATACTTGTTTACAATACAGTAACAGAGTTCTGTTCATTGGTTATTGGTTATGTTCTGTGGCGTTGGTTCCAACCCTGCTTAGGGTTTTTGAGGCTGTAAATCTTTATGGGAGCAGAAAACCTCATTTGTCGCCCATGGAGCAGTAGTAGTTTCCAACTGCTGACCTTGAAGTTAGCAGACCGACTCGTAACCACTACGCTACCAGAGCTCCTGCATACAATGAAGAATAAACTTTAAGAGCTAGTACTTTACATTTGGTTTCATAGATTCACCCACAGAACTGGATAAAATAAGATCCAGGATTTCACTTTCTCCAAGGAAGTCCTCTCACCCCACTCCTTACAGACTCAGAACTCAGCACAACCCCATAGTCTCCTTGCTTATCCCCATCATAATACGGTCAGATAAGGACAGAGGCTAGGCACTGACTCACGTCTGTCTGTCTGTCTTCCTGCCAGTATGAACTTCTCTGAGCCTCAATATTCTTATCTATCTGGGGAGAAAACATTCTAAATCCAGACCTTTAAAGAACCATATGTTAGCCTTAAAATGAGAAATTAAGCAAAAAGAAAAAACGGTTGAAATTATACACACACAGTAAGCAGTAAAAGGAAATAAGACCAGAGCAGAAAATCAATGAAACAGAGAGAAAGTATAACAAGTAAATTCCAGTCGGTCCTTTGAGAAGGTAAATCAAATTGATATATTTCCAGTTGGCATGAGCAAGAAAAAAGAAAGAAGACATAACAATCACTCTCAGGAAAGAGAAAGCTGACGACACCACAGACTCCACCCATGTGTCAAGGATACCAGGCGA
Source organism: Chrysochloris asiatica (assembly GCF_000296735.1). Taxonomy (NCBI): domain Eukaryota; kingdom Metazoa; phylum Chordata; class Mammalia; order Afrosoricida; family Chrysochloridae; genus Chrysochloris; species Chrysochloris asiatica. Next base: position 2,662,443 of record NW_006408620.1, read on the forward strand.
CTAGCATATCAATAAATTCCTGAAATGATGCAAACTACCAAAAGTTAGTCAAGAATAAATAATCTGAATAGTATGAAATCAAATCATGTTATGTACCTTGTGGTTTAAAACTTTCTCTAAAAGAAATGTCCAAGTACAGATGGCATCGGTGGTGTGTTCTAAGAAATAGGTAACGGAAAAATAAAACTTTTTCAGAAAACTAAACAGGAGGGAATACCTACAACTCATGTTATGAGACCAAAACCAGACAAAGATATTGTAAGAAGCTATCATGTCCCCCATGAACATAGATACAAAATTTGAAAACAAAACAAAAAACCTTGCAAATCAAAGGATAACGTATCATGAGCAACAGGGTTTATTCCAGAAATAGAAGGGCTAGTTTAACATTTGAAACACATCAAGAAAACTGACCGTATTTAATAAACTCAAACATAAAAATCCTAACATCACCTTAATTTTGTTGTTACATGCTGTCAAGTCAGTTCTGACTCATATTGACCCTGTACAGGGTTTCTGAGAGGCAGCTGGTGAGTTTGAACTGCCAACCTTGAGGTTCAAACCAATCTTGCAGTCCAGTGCTTTGTCCCACAGCACATCAGGACTACTAAAATCATGTTAATAGACACAGAAAACTAACTAACAAAAGCCAACATCCACACCTAATTAAGGAGCACTGGTGGCATAGTGGGCTAATGGCAAGATCAGCAGTTCGAATACACCAGTGACTCCACAGGAAACAGATGAGGCTTTCTGCTTCCATAATGATTTACAGCCTTGGAAACCCTACTCAAGGTTGCTATGAGTCAAAACCAGCTTAATGCAGCACAATGCCACCACCTAATTAAAAAACAACAACAACAAAAAACTCTTAGCAAACTAGGGAAAGTAAAAGAACTCCTTCAAAAGACATCTTTAAAATACCCTACAGCTAGCAACAAACTTGAGAGTTAATAATGAAATGTCCTCCCTCTAAGAGGAGGGATGAGGCTGTCTGCTCTGACCAGTCTACTCAACATTGTAGCAAGGTTCTGGTCAGTGCAATCAAGCAAGAAAAAGAAATAAAAGGCATCCAGACTGGAAAGGAAGAAGTAACATGTCTTTATTCAAAAGCAGCATGATTACCTAAGCCCCAGTAGAAGCGGAAAAAAAAAAAAAGATATAAAATCTAAAAAGTGAGTTCCACAAAGTTGCAGGATACAAGCCTTATATAAGAAGTCAATTGTATTTCTATACACTAACAGTGAACAATAGTATAATGACATTTTAAGAACCATTATAACAATTTCAAAATACTTCTTACTAAGTACTTAGGAATAAATATCCAACCAAAGATGTACCAGACCTGTACTATAAACACTCTAAAACACTGTTGTCGCTTGTTCTTACATGCCGTGGAGTTGGTTCGGACTCATAGTGACCCTGTATAGAGCATCTAAGGGGCAGATGGTGCGCTGGAATCAATGACCTTAAGATTAGCAGTCCAGTGCTTATACAGCACCACACCTCTACTGTAAAACAGTGCTAAGAACAATTACAAAAAAAATGATTGGCGAGAAATGGACTGCACAATTCAACACTGGTAAGAAGTCAATTCTTTCTAAATTGGTCTATGGATTCAACATAACACAAAACAAATTCTCAGCAGACTAATTTGCATAAATTAATAGGTTGATTCTAAACTTCACATAGAAAAACAAAAAACCTAGAAAAGCCAAAACAACTTTGAAAAGGACAAACACTAACTGATTCTAATATTTAATATAAAGCTATAGTTATTAAAACAATGTGGCACCAGAATAAAGATGGACAAATAGATTAATGGAACAAAACAGAGTTCAAAACAGAAATACCAGTACCTATGCAGGTATATCCACAAAAGCACAGAAACCTCTATTAAATAAAAACACCACAATGTGAAGCTATTATTGCTCTACCCATTCCTCCATCTGGGTCTGTACACTTCTGAAGGCAGCATTTCCATCTCTCGAACCCTTCTTTAAAGAATTCTGTGCTCTCTGATTTGTACTACAGCAAACCGGCAGTTACCGCATCCTGAAGGGGCTCAAGTTGTGTTCCTTTTCAATGTTCTTTGAATTAAGGGAACAAAAAGAAGTCTGAAGGGGCAAGATCAAGGCTGGAGGGTGCCTGAGGTAAGGCCTCACTGAACAGCCCTCGCATCCACGAAGAATGAGCAGGTGCATTGTCGTGAGGAGAAATCCCTTGGCACAACGTTCCTGGCCTTTTTCTTACCAGTGCAATTTCCCATTTCCTTCACACTTCTTAATAAGTATCCATGACTTACCTGTGTCCTTCAATATTATCTACTAATATTACCCCTTTGGAGTCCCATCAAACAGTTACCATAACCTCCTAAGCTAGACTCTGCCTTGAATTGAAGTGGTCGAGCAGATATGCCCTCAGAAGTCAGTTTAAATTGGACCTTTTTTTTTTTTTGAAGGCACCCTAACGAGACTAAGACAAATGTATTACTGAGCACACTTGTCTGCAGCCATCCACTGATCTCAGAGACATGCTTAAACACATTTTGTTTGGAATAAACTTATGCATGTATGAACTGGAACCCCTGGAGCAAGGCTTTGGGGCTTACTCTTGTATGTGAATAGGTGATTTTCAGTGAAGTTGCAAAGGCAATGAAGAGAGAACTGGCTTCCCAACAAATGGCGCTGGGAAGCTAGATACCGATGTACAGAGATTATTATCTTTATACCCCCACAAGCAAAATCAACTCAAAACAGATCGAATAGGGCTGCGAACCTTCAGGTCAGCGGTTTGAAACTACCAGCTGCTCCGTGGGAGAAAGATGAGGCATTCTACTCCCGTAAAGATTTACACCCTCGGAAACCCTGTACAGGGTCGCTATGGGTCGGAACCGACTCGATGGCACTTAACAACAACAACAACCTAACTGTGAAACTAAAAACCTTCTAGAAGATAATATAGGAGAAAAAAAAAAAGATAGGAGATCATCTCTGTTACCATAAATTAGGTAAAGATTTTTTAGATAGGACCCCAAATGTGTAACCCAAAGAACAAACCAACAAACTAAACTGCATCAAAATGTAAATTCTGCTCTTTACGAGGCTCTGCTAAGACAGTGAAAAGACATAAATCATGGGCAGGGAGCTGCTCTGATAGAGAATTTGTGTCCAGGATATGCAAAGACCTCTCAAAGTTCAATAATAAGAAGGCAAATAAGCCAATAAACATGCAGGCAAAAGACCTGACATTACCAAAGATTGGCAAAAGAGCACATGAAAATATAACACCATAAATCAGTAAGAAAATGTACATTAAAACCACAATGAGCTATCACTACATGCCAAGTAGAATGGCTAGATTTAAGACTGACCATAGCAAGTGTTGCCAGGATGGGGAACAAAGAGAAATCTCATGATGTAAAATGATACAATGACTGGGGAAATAGATTAACTTAAAAAAAAAAGCCAATCCAAAACTGCTAAACATATACATAATTCTTAAAATATTGCTCACATTTTATAAAACCGTATGTTCAGCACATTAAAAAAACTGAGTGTTTGATATTACTGAATATTTACAACAGTATACAGAAATCATAGGTGATCATTTAAACTTAGTATTTTGGAATTTTGTAAAATGTACCCTTTTATTCTTTGATCCTAACACACGCAAAAAAAAAAAACCCACAGAAGAAATAGTTTTCAAGAATAGCTATGCCTTCTTCCAAAAGTTAAGCTTGTTCACAATTTAACCAGACTGTTTTAGACCTGTGAAATATTTTGAAATTTTTATTACTCAAAGTCATTTAACTGTCTTTACTTGCAACTAAAACTCTGATTTACTTTTCAGTGACGTTTTGAACACCAGTGCTTTGGAGTGTCACTAAGGGTCAGCTGTTGAGGCGTTGGGAGAGCACTGTGTGGGCTGTTTTCAGATAGCGTATATGTCATTGGGTCTCTTGGAGTATGAGCCAAATTAAATGTTCAGTTTTCTATATTTGTGGTAAAAAGCATTCTAATATCCTTTCTACAGTGTCCTTTTATTTGTCTAAATGTTCAGGGGCAGAATGTCACAACTCATAGCAATAAGAAATGTGTATAGCATTAGAAAATACAGAAAAATTGCACAATTCTGTTAAACTTTTTAAAGTATGATATTAGGAATTTTGAAATGAAAATATTCAACAGTGAACCACAAAAATCTTCAAAAACTCTATAATTTCTTAATATTAAACAATTTTTATTATTAATCCTCTTAACCTTAATACAATTGATTTAGCACACACACACAAAGCTAAACATACACCTAGAATAAGCTGGACCACAAGGTCGGTTTGAACCATAAGGTTGGTGGTTCAAAGTCACCCACCGCTCCTTGGAAACCCTATCCAGGATGGCTATAAATTGGAGCTGACTTGACATCACTTAACAAAAGAGCAACAACCACAGGATTTAGCCAGTACACTCCTACGTATTGACTTTAGAGAAGAGAAAGCGTCTGTCCATACAAAGACTTGAAAATGTGTGTTCGGATTAGTAATATTTGAGGTTAAAAAAAAAAACAACCCACTGGAAACACACAAATGGCTGAGACAGTGAACAGATAGTGAGGTACATACATACCATGGACTCCTTCTCAGCATTTAAAAAAAAGAAGAACCACCTATTTATACACTTAACAACATGGACAAATCTCAAAATAATTAATTACACTGAATGAAAGAGTTCAGACAAAAAGGAGAATGTCCTGCATATCAATCCTAGGAAAGCAAACTCATGTAGAACAGCAGAAGACAGAACAGGAGTCATACAAGGTGGGAAGGAGGTACCTGAGGAGGGAACAGGCAGAACGGAAGACTGGGGTTGTAAAGGCGGAGCCAAGGGATCCTGGAGATGTTCTCCATCCTCATCATGGTGACATTTTTTATGGGTGCAAACATGTGTCAGAACTGTTGAAACTCTACATGTGCCATTTATTGTGTTAATTATATCCCAATAAAGCTGTCAAAAAAAAAAAAGATGCCTAAATTTTATAATATGCATTTTAAATTACCCCCTTTTTAATCAGCACACGAAAATCTTTCCTGTAGCAAAGCAATTGATGTATCTGCCTTCAGTACACCTTTTCCTTTGACCTTTCCTCTATATAAACACAACTGTAAACGTAAATTACTACTGGATGGAAAAGTGAACAAGCCAGTCTCCCAGGATTGCACAGTGATCTGTTTATTGGCTTCTTACGAAGCTTGAATGTGTAGCTAAACTACCAGTACTGACTACTTAGTCACTTAATACTGAAAATGTTATAACCACAAGCTGCCCGATAGCAATTCATTAATTCAAATAAACATTGGCTGCACATGTTCTCTGCATCTGGCACTCTCATGAGTACTGGACTTCAAGCAGCATGGTCAGTGCCAAATTAGATCTGCATCTGCTTGTGGAATAATCTGTAAGATTTTTAGTCATGCACTTAAAGATATAACACATGCAAAGAAAATCAGTGTAAATAGACTTAAAACAGTGAATTACAACACAAAGTTAAAATAGCAACTGCCAATGGTAAGACGACCAAAGACTTCTACACTGATAAAAGGTATCTCTTGGGCCCTTAATGTATTCTGGACACGTATTTTAAAAACAATTTCCATACCTAGCCAAAAGAATGGAACGTATCATCAAAACGTTCTGAGATTCTTATGAGAACATAAAAAGGTATGAAAAGCTTACATAAACCAAGCCAAAACGATGAAGAAAAAAATGAGATAACAAATACACTAGTTTTATGTGAATTGCATCTAGGTTGACATTAATTACAACACTTTGTGTCACAGCATAGCCTTTACTGCCCCAGTGGTGTACAGGATGAGCACTGGACTGCTAACCTCGAGGTCCACAGCTCAAACCCACCAGCTGTTATCAGGAGAAAGATGAGGTTATCTGCTCACGGAAAAGTTTAAAGCCTCAGGTATCGGGTTACTGTGAATCTGCATTGACTTGATGGCAGTGGGGTGGGATGGGTTGGGTGGTAGGCTAACTGACCAAGGACAGTAATGACGTCTTAGAGAAGAGGTACACTTATTCCGTGGCCTCAACAATGGACGTAAGCGCACCAACCATTATGAAGATGGTTACAAGGTTGGTGGTTTCAACTCCCCAGGCACTCATGGGAGAAAGATGACGCTGTCTGCTCTCATAAAGACGGACTCTCACAGACCCTATGGAACACTATTCTATCCTACAGGGTAGTGAGGAATTGCAATCGACTTGATGGCAGTGAGTGTTCATAAAGTCACCATGAGTTGGCACCAACTTGGTGACAACAGTAAGCTTACTCATCACAAAGAAGACACCAGAGTTCCACATTTTTAGCCACAAATATTCATGGTATTTTCCATTTGAAACATCTTTACTACTTTTTTTCCTTCATTTTTAGACCTATTTCTATTAAAGAATCTGATCGATTGATACAATGGATAAAAAGGCACCAAAAATATCCTGTTTTTGAGATACCTGTAGAAGCCATTCTACTTCAGGTTCCCTTATTGTTCCAACTCACAGGGACCCTGACTGTACAAAGTTTCAGAGGCTGTAAATATTTGCAGGAGCAGAAAGCCTTATTATCTTTCTCCTTCGGAGCGGCTGGTGGGCTCAAACCACCAACCTTGTTGTTCACAGTCCAGTGCTTATCCTACAGAGCCATCACGCTCCTGTCAGATTCCCCTAGAACTTTTCATTCTTTTTCTAACATTTTCAGGTGCCTCCATACTGTCATGTTTTGTGTTCTCAAAGGAACAATTTTACTAAGTAATACGGGTTTTGTACCTTTTGATGAGCATAACAACTTCCTGTTTCATGATGTAAACACTTCAGGTCCAGATACATATCCACATGAGACACTGGTAACTTTCTAGGTGCTCAGTAACCACAGCATTCAGACCACGAGTTCACTGAGCACAGTTTGCAAATATTCTCAACCTCAAAGAAACGCATCAGGCAGAGCAAAGCAATTACACTAAAAGAAAAACCAACCACTGTGTTCAGTCACTTTACCTTCTGCTTTTTGTTTTTTATATGAAAATGGTTCTGTTTTTGCTAAAATGGCAACAAGAAATATCTAAACAGCAGAAACGATCAAGAAATGATGGTTAATCTTGAGAAGTTTTTCCTACATAGTATTTACATGACTTAAAACGGTGACATGCTGCCTGCCACAGTTTGAAGACCACTCAAAGTGAGAACCGAACGTGTTTCTTCAGAGCCCCTCGCTGCCAGTTACTGTCCTACTACTCAATTTCCTTTTGGAGGAAGATACAGTTCCAATGCCTGACATCTACTGGCCATCTAAAACACGCCACTTGTCAGTTCTACATGTTTTATATGCAACATCCCAGCTCACCCTCCCAACAGCCCTGTGATGGCGCATTCCCAGTTGAATGAGCTGTTAATGGCTTTATCATGGCTTAAGCTCACAGTGTTATTTCCCGTTACTGGACAGTAAATAAGAACCGTACAAGAATTGATGCTTTTGAGTTGTGGTGTTGGAGGAGAATACTGAAAGTGCCATGGGCTGCCAAAAGAACCAACAGATCTGTGTTGGAAGAAGTGCAGCCAGAGTGCTCCTTGGGGGCCAGGATGGTCAAACTTCATCTCTCATACTTCGAACATATTGTCAGGAGGGACTAGTCGCTGCAGAAGGGTATCATGTTTGGTAAGGTGGAGGGTCAGAGAAAAAGAGGAAGACCCCCAACGAAATGGATTGGCCAAATGGCAGCATCAATGGGCTCAAGTGTGGCAACAATTGTGAGGCTGGCCCAGGATCGTGCAGTGTTTCGTTCTGTTGTGCACAGGGTTGCTATGAGTCGCTCCCAACTCAATGGCACTTTAACAACAACAACTAGCAGAAAGAAGTCTCTGGGTGTTGTAAATGGTTAGCACACTCAGCTGCTACCTGAAAGGTTGGGAGTTCGAGTCCACCCAAAGGTACCTCAGAAGAAAGGCCTGGGGATTTATATCAGAGAATTGTCATCAAAAGCCGACTTCTACTTTGACACATATGGGGCCGCCATGAGTTGAAATTGGTACGAGTCACACACAGAGGTCATGTGGAACCCATTAGCACATTTCAAGTGAGGCCACAACAGCCTGAGAATGTGCACTCAGCTAGCCATTAGCACTGAGTGCGGAACGATTTCTTGGGTGGCTGGTAGTCTCTTATGCACTGTAATCTGACTCTATGCCTAACATAGAAGAAAGACAAGACAGTACCAGGACAGGTGTGCAGAACAATTGCTACTCTATGCTTTGACCCTCAGGAACCCTTTTGTTACCATAATCTTGTAAAATCAGAAAAGGTTTCTTTTGTAAGACCAAGATTATTTTAGAGTTAAGGAATCACCTAACCAGTTGTGTGATCATTGCTCCAAACCATGTTTAGAGTGGCTTTAAATATTTAAAACCATCTGAGTTAAAATAATATTCAGGTTTGTCCTATACACAAGTGTAAAGTTACAACAAGAGCAGCATATAAATGAGGAATTTACCTTTGTCCATGTGCTTCTTACGTGTCACTATTGGCAACGTGAATGCCAATGGTGACCCTGGAGTCCCCAAGGACTGCCCACCTGACTTCCACCGCCCCCTGATCAGAGCTGCTGTTTTACTTGCTTTATATACCATGGCATTCATGGAGCACACACTCATACAAAGCGCTTACAAACTGCACACTCTATTCTTACAGAATCTCTGCACACTGCTTTGCTGCTTTGAGGTAGAAAGTAAAATTTAAATTCAGACCTTACTCACATGGAACCTTTAAGAACTGGAGCTGGCGTTTTGCATTTCCATGAACAAAGATTATTCATTCAGTAGAGAAGATAAACAAGATATGTCAGCTACTTAAAGCTACAGAAAAGTCTATGTATATACAAAATCAGTATATAGTACTTAGAATCACTTATTAGTGTCTTTATATCTGCAAGGAAACACATGAGCACACCTTCTACACACACGTCAATACAAGTGCATTTCAACTGTGCTGTTGTTCTGAAGTGCTGCTAAGTCAGTTCCGACTCATAGCAACACTGTATACATTCCATAAATCAGACACATTCATCCCCGCATTAGCTTCCATCAAGGTAGAAATAAAGCAGTTGGGTTTGCATTCCTCTGCCTCCATTAATTCAAGGAGTCCTAGGGTGGTGCTGTGGGATAAAGAACTAGACTGCAAGGTGGATTTAAACCACAGGCTCAGCAGTTCAAACTCACCAACTGCTCCTTGGGAACTCTATAAGGGTCATTATGAGCCGGAACCAACTTGACGGCACTTAACAACAATACATCAGCTGACATATATTTATCAGTTATTGAAATATCCAAAAATTAAATAGCTAGAACCATGGTATGTGAAATTGAGCATGGCACTGCAGGCAGTGGAACAGGGGACAAGCTCGGAGCCACGGCCCGCGGGGTTCCTTTTATCAGGACTTGGCTCCCTGGTGCAGGCTCCTTCCTCCAGGGCCAGTGCTCACCACTACTCCTAACAACTGCATCAGAGGTCTGCTCTTGACTCCTAAGTTGTGAACTTTTCCTGGGATTCTGAATGAGGCTACCTTTCAAGAATCAGCAAGCAGAAAACAAAGCTGACTGCCTCCCTAAGAGCACAGCAATTTCAGAACAGAGAACACGCTGCGCCACGTTAGGTGCGCTGATAAAAGTGGTAACAGAAACAATTCTTCTTTCACTTGGGCTCTGTTTCAAGAAATACAAAATACTCTGCTGGAATTATGGGGAGGGTAGTGCTTATTAGAAACCCCATACAGGGTTGCTATGAGTCGGAACCAACTCCACAGCACATAACAACAACAAAAACAATGCTTGTTAGAAGGGTGGCTGGTGAGACTTTGACTCGTTTGTTTTGGATGCACCATCATGTTTGGTGGAGTGAAAGAGAGGCTGGAATTGACCCAACTACCACAACAATGAACTTGAACACGTCAGTAACGATGACAGTGGCCCAGGACCAAGCAGTGTTTCCTTTTGTCAGACATAACTAACGTCGCCATGAGGAGAAGCCAACCCAATGGTAGCTTAACACACAACAGCAGATTCTAAACGCAAGGTAACTGGCAAGGGTCTTGACCCAGAGATGCCATGGGATTCGTTCACTAAGCTCTGGAGGAGCCCTGATGTGGCGCTGTGGGTTCATGTGCTGGACTGCAAGGTGGGTTCGAACTCAAGCTCACCCAGCCACTCCTAGGAAGGCCTATACAGGGTCGCTATGGCTAGGCACCAACTCGATGGCACTTTACAACAATGGAGGAATCTAAGGAGCCCTGGCGGTGTGGTGGGTTACGCATTGGGCTGCTCACCGCAAGGTTAACAGTCCGAAACTACAGGTTGTTCTGTGAGAGAAAAATGAGGCTTTTAGGTAATGCAAAGATTTTATAAAAGCCTCGGAAACCCCATACGGGGTCATTATGAGTCAGAACCGACTCAATGGCACTTAATAACAACAAGAGCCCTACTCAATTATAATTCAGAACACACGAAATCTTAGATCATAAATATTGTTATAGCTCTACTTGAAAGTAGCAGCACTAATTAAAATCCAACTTGAATTCAAGGGGAAATTACTAGTTATTTTTGAGCAAATCATCTCTATCTGTATCTATAGATGAGAGGGCTTCAAAAGGTTTGCGGAAAAACTGAATTAAAAGACAATAGGGCATTCGTCTCATGGGTCTCAGGGACCCCAAAACTAAGTGGGTTCTTCATGCCATGGAGGCTGTGCCCAGTGACTTTGCTGCCGTCACCATGCCACAAAACGAATATACTGAGTTACACCTCAAGCACTATGGGTATCATTTGGATTATCATGGAAAAAAGAGAAAGAAGGAAAAATCAAGAGGCTCATGAAGGCCAAAAAGATGACTAGTCTGAAGGCTAAGCTCTACCATAAACGCTCCATGCTGAGAAAACACAAATGAAAAGCACTATCAAGATGCATGAAAAGAGAAACACCAAACCAAAGAATGATGGGAAGACGCCACCAAGTGCAGTACCTGCCTATCTTCTGGACCGAGAGGGGCAATCCTAAGCTAACGTAACTTCCAATACAATTAAAGAAAAATGAAAAGAGAAAGTGGGAAAATGGGAAGTCTCTCTGCTCAAAGTCCGTGCCCAGAGAGAAACATTAGTATTAAAAGTGATTTGGACAGGAAAGAGTAAAAAGAAAGCATGGAAAAGGCTGGTTACTAAAGTCTGCTTTGTTGGAGATGGTTTATACAAAAACGACGTAAACACGAACGATTCATCAGACCAATGGGCGTATGTTTCAAGAAGGCTCAAGCTCATGTAAACACATGCTGAACATAAAGCCACCTTTGTTTACCAATACTTGGTGTGAAGAAGAATCGTTCATCCCCACTCTATACAACTCTGGGTATGATCACCAAAGGGACTGTCACTGCAGTGAGCGTGAGCGAGTTGGGCCTGGTGACACAAGGGGGCAATATTATCTGGGGGAAATATGCTCACGTTACCAACAATCCTGAAAATGATGGATGCATAAATGCAGTCTTCCTGGTTTGACAGCAGTTTCCTTAGGTCATTTCTTATTGGTGAAGACTACACCCAGGAAAGTCACCATCACCTGTGTTTCTGAATACTACCAAATCGCCCTTCTCCTCTGCAATAATCAAGAACTACATATGATGCTATTTTAAAGAAAACCATCAAAATTGTCTTGTTTTACAAAAAAAAAGACAGTGGGAGTTTTCCACAGATTTTCTGAAGCCCCCTCATTTCTTACAGTAATTTTTTAAAAGCTGAGATGCCATACTCTACCCCTTTTGACTTCTTAGATAAGGCGAAGTGTTCTATTAAATTATAATCCTGCTAAAAAACACACATACACACCACAAACCACCTGTATTCTGAACTAAGCAAATTTAGTAAGCACTCTTTGGGGAACAATTAACTACAGAAGGATGGCTCACATCTCCATAACAAAGAGGGGGAAAAAAAAAAGCCCTAGCCCATAAATCAAGAAACTAAAAAGAAACACAATTTACTACAATATTTTGTAGAGCAGAAAGTGTTTACCCTACAGAAGTAACACAACTGTATCCATGCCTCTAAAAGAGAGAAAGAGACAAAAAAGAGAGAGAGAAACAGAACAAAGAAAGCCCTGGAGTTTGAGCCTATTACTACTTTATACAAACACCACTGTGTTTCTAATTTTTAAATAATGAAAACGGTGGCCTAACCAAGCTCCCAGTGGTTTGGCTTTCCTTAATACACAGGGAGGTCACAGCTGGATGCACATCCACCTCAAAATGAAAGGGTAAAAACCCAAAGTCAAATTTCTTGACTAAAGTTCAGATAGTTAAGGAAGAGATCAGCATCGGGAGTCGGATTTCAAGATGCCAAGATTTAAAAGCTGCAATTCATTTATGTTTACATAAAAGATGAAGCCAAGTGAACACTTGATAGTCAGAAAACAAAATGTAAGTTGCAACATGAACAGAATTCTGACTTTTAAGGTGAACTGCAAATCCTTTCCATTCACAAATAAGACTTGATTTATGGAGCTCCCTGCTTTGTATCTCCAGAGCTGATCAAAGCACATTTTCCTAGTACAATCTGTATTGTTCCAAGTGCTTTATAAACATCTTTTGTGAGACTTTACAGGAGTGATCTGAAATCATATCCAAGGTTTCATTCTATGAGTCAGTTATTCTTAAAAGGACATAGAGTCTCCCTCTTTTTATCACCTTGATTTCTATACCTATCACATGCCTAATTTTAATCTGTCACAAAATTAAAAGAAAGAATAGCTGGCAAGACTGTCGGCACAGACTTGTTGCTGTTGTTTGGTTAAAGTGCCATCAGGTTGATTCTGACTCCTAGTGACCCTGTATAGGGTTTCCAAAGAGCGGCTGGTTGTTTGAACTGCTGACCTTGTAGTGAGCAAGGAGTCCAGTGCTTATCCTACAGCACCACAGTGGCATTAAAATGCAAAGCAAGACAAAAACAAAAAAGTCGGGGAAGCAACATATGTCTTTACCTAGATGTGAAAATCCTAGGTCCCTGGATAAGCCCTCAACCTGTAGGTCGGTCTGAATTGCAAGGTGGGTGGTTCAAACTCATCAACGGCTCCTCGGAAAGCCTATACAGGGTCGCTATGAGTTGGAATTGACTCATCGGCACTTAGCAACACCACCACAACCACACGGTATTCCCATCACCTCTCTGTCAGTTCATCATGCTGTAGTAGTTTGTGTGTTGTCAGGATGCTGGAATTCCATTGTTATTTCAAATACCAGACAAGTCATCTACTGGGAACAAGTTTCATTAGAGCTTCTAGACTAAGACAGAATAGAAAGAAAGTCCTGGTTATCTATTTCCAAGACTGAGTCAGTGAGAGGCGGGGCTAGATGGCAGCTAGGGTGGAGGTGCAGTGACGTTTGCCATCAGCAATACCACAGAATACCAGGGGAAGTGGGTTCAGGGCAGGGCTCCCAAACTCAGAACCACATAGGTAGGAACATTTTTAAAAGTTTGAAGGGTTATAGCTAGTGGAACTTGTAGCGGAAGTAAGAATTAACATACTTTTGAATCTGCCAGGCTCGAGGCCCAGAGCCAGCAACTTGGGTGAGACCAAAGGGCAAGAACAAGCGAGGGAGAACAGACCCACCAGGGAATAATGCCACAGGAACCTCGGAGCAAATGTGGATAATACACTTTGTCGTAATTTCCTTTTTTTTTTCTGGTTTCTGTTCATTGGCCCCCCACTGTTTGCACATCTCCATTCTGGTGACAAGAGGGGGTGCCTGAGCAAGTGGACACCCCCCACCGCCACCACTGGTGGGTTCTTCTGCCATGCATGCGCACAGATACTCTCATCCCAAGAACAGGCCCTTAACTGTTTTTTAATAGGGAAAAAGCCAAAACAAGGGGTGTGGAGAGGGAAAGAGAGTTTAAAAACAAAACAGGCCAAAAATTAAATTAAATCCTGAGGTACAGCATAACAACCAACAGTGGCATTTTGAAATCTCTCAGGCAGCTCTGAAGACAAGAAGTTGAACGAGGACATTAAAGTCATACTCATATTAGGCTACAGATTTTTTTTTTTTTTTTCCTTCTCTCCTTCCTCTCCATTTTCTGTGATTATAGACTAGAGTATCCAGTCTACTTGTGTTGTTGTTATTTTGGTGGGGTTTTTTGTTTTTGTTTTTTTGCTGTTGCTATTTTGCTGTTTTACGCTTCCCCTTTTACCTTTGAGGGAACTCTTTCTCTCCCTATATTACCCAAGAAGAGTCAGCAACTGCTGCCATGTAGTCAAACTACAATCACACTCTATAAAACACCACAATCCAGGCAAAAACTAATACCAACTGCCATATGCCAGGAAGGCAGACAACAACTGGGAAAGTTACTCTGAGTTAAGCAATAAGAAGAGTGAAAGGGGAAGCCCACATCCTGATCACATTTACCTGGAGGCAATCAGAAAGCATGAAAAATACCAAAACACACACTCAATTAAGTAATAAGGCCACAGATAAACACTAAATATGTCCAAGAAGCAAAACAGATGACCATATCAGCACATGTCCACAAACAAGATAAAATGTCTGAGGCAAATGACCTAGAGGTCATTTA
>NW_006408620.1:2680721-2681594 GCF_000296735.1 Chrysochloris asiatica
GGAACCAAAGGAAATCAAAAGGATAATAACACAATACTATGAAGAGTTGTACTCCAACAAAATTGAAAACTAACAAGAGATGGATACATTTTCAGATAAACAAGACCTACCTAAACTTACACAAAGTAGGTATACAGCAAGACAGGGAAATTAAAGGCATCCAAATTGGGAAAGAGGAAGTAAAACTCTATTTGTAGATTATATGATCATACACATAGAAAACCCCCAAGACTCAGTAAAAAAGCTATTAGACCTCATTGGAAGATGCAGCAAAGTGACAGGATATAAGGTCAACATGCAAAAATCAGTTGGATTCCTCTGTACCAAAAACAACAGCACTTAAAAGGACATTAGGAAATCAATACCATTTACAATAGCCACTCAAAGGATGAAATATCTAGGAATAAATGTAACCAGAGAAACAAAGGACATATACAAAGAAAACTACAAAATACTACTACAAGAACCCAAAAAAAGACCTACAAAAATGGAAGAATGCACCATGCTCCTTAATATGAAGACTTAACATTGTGAAAATGTCAATACTGCCCAAAGCAATTTAACATATAATGCAATCCCAATCCAGATTCCAGAGACATTCTTCATTGAGATGGAAAAAAACAATTACAAATTTTATATGGAAAGGAAAGTGACCCAGGATAAGCAAAGCACTGCTTAAAAAGAATAAGGGTGGAAATCTCTCACTCCCCGACTTCAAAATTTATTACACGGCTACAGTGGGAAAAATCTTTTGCAACAACACTTCAGACAAGAGACTCATTTCTAAAATATATAGGAAACTACAACACTTCTACAAGAAAAAGACAAATAACCCAATTAAAAAATGGGCACAGGACATGAACAGACACTTCA
>NW_006408620.1:2683792-2691349 GCF_000296735.1 Chrysochloris asiatica
ATTAAAAAAAAAAAAAAAAGGGAATGAGTCAATGAAAACCTTACTAATCACTGGCAAATCCTGCCTGGTGTGGAGCTGGAAGATGTTGTCGCCTAGGCTGAGGCAGTACACAACAGCTCCAACAATGCCCTCAAGCACACCAACTCCTCTCATAACAATAACAGTGTCTCCTTCTGCTGGACATGGGGTGATCTCAGTTAACGCAATGGCAAGGAACAAATGAAAGATGGAAACGTGTAAATTCTAACCTCCATGAGCCAACAGAATATGACTCTTAAGGCTTGTCTGCCATCCAGCCCTACACTGACAACTCTGTGACCTGCATTTCCAGCCTCATCTGAGATCCAGCTACCTGTGGGGCACATTTACCTGAACTTATTAGTTGACAGAGAGATCACAGAATCCCTACTATGTGACAAGAACAGTGTGCCCTTGTGGGGCTTATCACAGTGAAGGCAACCAGAGCAATGAAACCACCACAGAAGGTACGTAATATACGACCTGAGCTTGTTTCAAACAAACTCAGAAGTCTGGCCTGCTGTCCCCAGCATCCTTGCCCATCCCAGGTGACCAATGCCACATCCTTTCTCTTCAGGTCTTTCCGATCCCTGGCCAGGTCTTAATTCCCAGATGGCTGCACAGGGTTGCCTTGGTAGAGCATCCCTTCACCACGTATGGTTTCCCTCTGCAGTGGTGGTAGACATCCTTCAGCAAAGACCTCAGTGCCCGGCAACAGGGCACAAATCCCAGCCAAGCTGCCCTTGGGGTTTAAAAACTAAAGCTGTGAGGCGGGAGCAGCTCTTGCCTCCATCTTGGTGTAAGGATGGCCTCAGTCCCGGGGACAAGCCCAAGGGAACAGCGTTCCCATGACACTGTGTACCACTTCTAATCTCAAGCCCCTGAAACTCCTCAGGCTTCAACAGCAGTTCACTCCTTCTGCAAGTTTACCTAATAACCTTCTAACTCATCCCCCGTGACACTTACAGAAGGAGTGCTGGAGTGGCACTGCAGGATAAGCACTGGACTGCTAACCATAACGTTGGTAGTTCAAACCACCAACCATTCCTCAGGAGAAAGATGAAGGTCTCTGTTTCCGTAAAGATTCACAGCCTTGGAAACCCAATACAGGGTTGCTATGAGTCAAAAATCAACTTGATGCCCGTGAGTTTGATTTTTTGGTTTTAGTTTTGGTTTTAACTTAAAGAGTCCTGGTGACATAGTGGGTTAAGTCTTAGGCAGCTAACCTCAAGGTTGGCTGTTCAAAGCTACTCTACAGGAGAAAGACTAGGTTACATGCTCCCATAAAGATTTACAGTCTCGGAAACCCTATACGGGAAGTTCAACTCTGTGGGTCAGTATCAACCCAATGGCAGTGGATTAGCTTGTTGGGTTTTAGCTTAAGGTCATTTGGTTAAGATTTCTGTTATCCGCAGCCAAGACTCCTGAGGTGGTGGCGGTGAGGTTGTTAAGTGCCATAGAGTCAGTTCCAACTTAAAGCAACCCTGGATAGAGTTTCAGAGGAGTGGCTGGTGAATTTGAACCACTGACCTTGAGGTTCAGACCAACCTTGTGGTCAAGTGCTTATTCTACTGTACCACATCCGGACTCCTGAATAGTCCTGCATAAAGACAGGTAGTCTTCAACTAAGACATCCACCATCTGGTTTGGGTTTTGTACCTCTTTTTTGAGTACTGTTGTAGAGTAGAGAATTATTTAATATATCTCTTCTAGTCACAGTCTTTGTAACTCCCACCAAATGACTTTCTCCTGATGGCAGAAAGTAGGGGAGGATGCTGATAGAATTAAATGGTTGAACTGTGAGTGACTGTTACAGTGCTAATTGTGATGATAAAAACTTGAAACTCTAATGTGGGTATAAAATGAGTCATCTCAGAAGCAGGTGTGGGAGATCTCTCAAGGAAGAAGAGCCAGGCCGAGCGTGTGTCCTGAGATCCCTATGTACTGAACCTCATTGATCCAGGGATAGGAAGTTATGATATCAGAAAGTCCCAGAAAAGCAGCAGCTAGAACATGAGACAGACAGTGCTGGGCTTCCCAACCCACCGAGAGAGTCAAGTCAAGTGCCTTCAGGCAGGAGGCCCATTTGTGGAGTAGCTGCTGCCTCCAGCCACTTGAGTGTGGGAGCTAGGTTTGCTGATCCATGGAGCTAAAGCCCAGAGACCCTGAGCTGAGGCTTACAGCCCCAAAAGAGTTTTGTAAAGATGCTACAGCAGGGAAGGAACCAGGCCAAGGGACTGAGGACCACCATTCAGAAGCGACTGTCTTGCCTGGAAGAACGGTACCTTGAGCATTTCTGACCCTAAATGTAAACTGTTAACTTCCTTAAGAAGCCCTGTGTGGTCACTGAAATGCCTTAGTGAATCAGTAAAGACGCAGACAGTGCCATAGGAGGGAGGGATGGTATCACAATTAGTAAATGGAGGCTGGAGACTGGAGACAAATTGGATCCCTGCCTCACAGCAATTGGCTTCTGGCTGATGAGTGTGATTGTCCTTTCTGCTGGTGAAGTCAAAGGAGGCAGACACTACCCTCAAGCCTTCTACTACAACCCTATTTTCACACAAACAACACAAACCTCACACAGTTTTTACAAATGACGCACACCTCATGTATTTTTCACACAAATAACGCACACTGAATCATACACTTTCACATAAATAACTCACATCTCATACAATTTTCACACAAATAATGCACACCTCATATAATTTTTCATGCAAATAATGCACACCTCATCTACTTTAACACAAATAACGCACACCTCATGCATTTTTCACACAAATAATGTACACTTCATTCATTTTTCACATAAATAACGCACACCTTATACAATTTTTACCAACTGTGCTCTTCCCCTAAGGTATTTTTGTAACCACACTGTGCTCATTTCTTTTTGCATGTTGCTGTAAAAAAATGTGTTTTTAAAATCCTGTAAGAAACAGAAGCAAACAAACCTTCCTCTTCTGCTGCTGCTCACAGTAGTTACAGTGACGGCGCCACCTCCCAGCTGGACTCATCTGTGGTGTAACCACTCTTCCCCTGCAGTCCACTGCCATCAAGTCGAGTCCGACTCACAGGCACTCTACAGGACAGAGCAGAAGTGCCCCCACGGGCCTTCCAATGCTGAAATCTTTATGGAAGCAGACTGCCATTGCCTTCTCCCACAGAGCCGGTGGTTAGTTTGAACTGCTGAACTTTCAGTTAGCAGCTGAGAGCTTACCCACTGAACCACCAGGGCCCCTTCCTCTCCAGTCACATCTGTTATTCCCTGCCTCATACTTTACACTCTAACTGTATGGAACTTCGTAAACTCACACACACACACCATGATGAGTTGAATGTTTATATTGTTGTTGCTAAGTGCTACTGAGTTGGATCCAATTAATAATGATGATATTTTTCTTCCTGTAAAGTGTTGAGAACTTGAAGAAATTAAAGACAGGCAGTGTTCTTTAGACATACTTCTAAGCATGAGTCATCTACTTCTACATTCTACTGCACATGATGTACACAGCAGCACGTAACTGGAAGAGAGATATGACGAACCTAACAAAGCTCTGATCGTCTCTTCCCCTCTGTGCTGAATGAACGCTGGCAACCACACTCTGAGGAGCATTATCCCTCCTCCCTGCTGTGTACACCTTCACTGCCCTCTGGAAGCTTCTAGAATGGCATGGACACGCTTGTTCATTGAGGACAGCACCATGGTCTACTCACCTCTGGAACCCTAAGACCTACCAGTGCTCAGCACATATCTGTAGTTGTTGTGCGATGTTGTTGTTGTTAAGTGCCGTCCAATTGGTCGCAATTCAGTGACCCAGTATAGGGTTTAAAAGGAATGGCTGATGGGTTTGAACAACCGACCTTGTAGTGCTGATTCTATAGCACCACACCAGGAATATACTGTTGATAAATGTTCTCAGAATGAAGCATTCATTCCGTGAACATTTATACTAACTGCTCTTTGGAACCCCTACACAGGGATGCTGTGAGTCAGACCAGACTCAAATGCTCTTAACAACTACAACATACATTGACTTGAGTTCTTGGGGTAGTGTTGGAGGTAAGCACTGGACTGCCAACCACAAGGTCAGTGGATCAAATCCACCTTGTAAACCCTATACAGGGTCACTATGAATTGGAACTGAATCACCAGCACATAACAAAAACATAAGGTACTTATATAAAAGTTTACAAAATGAATGCTTCATTTATGAGTACTATACCATACTTATAGAGGCCTGGTGTGGCAATGTAGGATCAGCACTGGACTGATAACCACAAGGTTGGTGGTTCAAATCCACCATCCACTCCTTGGAAATCCTATACAGGGTCACTTTGGGTTGGAATCAACTCAGGGACAATAACAACAACATGGGGCGTGACCAAGAAACAAAGTGATAGCTAAATGGCATGGGGGCTTCTCTTCGAGGTGATACAAAAAATATCCTAAAATGGTACTGGTTGCACATATATGAATGCATTAAACCATGTACTTTAAATGGGTAAAGGCCATTATATAAGGAGAAGCCCTACTAACACCGGGTAAACCCTGGGCAGCTAACCAGTGGTTAGAATGCACTAGCCACTTTGTGGGAGAAAGGTGAGGCCGTCGGCTTCCCTGAAGATGTGCAGCCTTGAAAGGCCTGTGGCCGACTTCCACTCTGTCCTACTGGATTGCTACGAGTTGGAATTGACTCAGTGGCAGTGGACTTCTTTGATATATGTAAATGACACCTAAATAAGGCGGTTAGAAACAAACATGTAAGAACAGCACAAAGTCATCCTGGAGCCTAGCAGAATCACTCTACCTGCGACAGGAATATCTGTTATCAAAACGCACTCTCTGCTCAGATATGAAATTGCTATCTTTTCCTACCACTAAAGCCCTACAGTGACAAACCGTAAAACCAAATTCAAAGTGAAAAGTGGAAAGAACAAAAGAGCACATCACTTGCCACGAGTTGGCAGGTATGGGATGGAATTAAGCAAAGACAGCACAAAGCAACATGTTCATCACAACTGCTCACTTTCCTTCCATGACAGAGATTTAAACAAGTCAAAGTCCTTTTTACCCATGAGAACGTGTGGCAGCTTCTTTATTAGCACAGAGCGAGGGGAAACATTCATTCTCTCCTCTCACAAAATTAACAGCCCATAGAAAGTCTGTGCTTTCATCTCAGATCAGTGCTGACTTAAACAAGCCTATGCTGTAGTCAACACAATGAGCCAGATTCCCTGGCAGAGTGTCTCCTAAGCTCCCTCTGTGGACAGCAAAGAACACGAGCAATGAGGAAGATGAAGAGGATGATCGGGATGAGTAGGGCGCAGCAGCTCTGTCTTCATTCTGCTCAATAGTTGAGTCATCTACACTCATGGGAAAATGCAAACAACTGCGAGACCCTTTTCTCTAGCAGTCTGAACAAGAAGAATACATGGACTTTGGAGCCAGGAGGATGTGGATCCAAGCCATAATGTTGTTTGTTTTTTCCCTTACTACCTGCACGCCCAAGAACAAATTTCACAATCTCACTAGCCCTTCTGTTCTGTAAAGCTGGGATTATTCTCTCTAGCTTTACAGTGCTGCTGGTGGATGAAATAAGGGCAGGCAAGCAAGGACATGTGCATCCCCAGCATACAATTCCTCATTGCTAACTACTACCTCCATTGCCACAAGACCAGAACAATGGTGCCTGGCAAACGTTAATGAACATTGTGATCAAGGAGTTAATGGATGGATCCTTATCAAAAACAGAAATCATATGGAACAGAATTTCCAATTCCTATGGAATTCAGGCTTGCTGGATCCACTGGGACTGGGGGAACCCCCGAGTCTACCGCTCTGAGAAACTCTACCAGGAGGGCATCTTTGAGGAGCCCAGCTGGTGCACTGGTTACACGCTGGGCTGCCAACCACAAGAGCAGCAATTCAAGTCCACCAAGTGCTCTGAAGGAGAAAGATGAGGCTTTCTGCTCCTGTAAAGATTTACAGCCTCATAACCCTATTCAGGGTCACTGTGAGTCAGCACTGACTCCACTGCACATAACCACCACGACCACCACCTCCACCACAGAATGTTTGCCTTGAGCAGAGCACTCTTTGAAAGGATTATCTACAGGATATCAACTGATCACAGTAACCCTTTAACACAGAAGTTTTAAGGGATGGAACTTCTATGTCAGTGACGGTGAAACACGATGTGTAGCAACAGCAAGAATGGGGACACAATGTGAAGACTGTAACCAGCATCACTGAGCTGTACATACATAATCTCATCAATACTCAGGGAAGCAGAGCCAAGAAAATCTGCTGCAAAAGACGTCTTTTAAGTGTTCAAGAGCAAAGATACCAGTTTGAGAACTGAGGTGTGCCTGACCCAAACCGTGGCATTTTCAATAGCCTCACATGCTTATCAAAGATAGACAATGAATAAGGAAGACCATGGAAAATTGATGCATTTGAATGATGGTGTTGAAGAAGAATACTGAGAGTACCATGGACTGCCAAAAGAACAAACCAATCTGTCTTGGAAGAGGTACAACCAGAATGCTCTTTAGAAGCTAGGATGGTGAGACTTTGTCTCTCAGACTTGTTATCAGGAGGGACCAGTCCCTGGAAGAGGACATCATCCATGGAAACGTGGAGGGTCAACAAAAAAAAGGAAAGACCCCAACGAGCTAGACTGACACAGGGGCAGCAACAGAAGGCTCAGAGGTAACTAACAACTGTGAGAATGGCACGGGACCGTGCAGTGTTTCATTGTGTTGTGCGCAGGCTTGCTCTGAGTCGGAACGGCCTTGACGGCACCTAACACCAACAGTAATGCTCTCACAAAAAATGAGAACCACTGCTCTCAATTCTTCAAAGCAAATGCTCTTTTTTTTACTTTTATCATAGACTAACTGACATTAGCTATTCTTATTCTACTTCAAGGACATCTAAACAATTAAAAAAAATAATTCCTATGCAGATTTCACTTGAAATAAATTACCTCTCCGAATAGAACTGAAGGAAAGAAAGCCATCAATAAAGTCTCTTTTAAATGTATGAAATCAGGGCACGACACAAAGCATGCATTCACCTACGAGACATTGAAAAGTACTGAACTAAGAGAGACCCAGCAAAAGAAACACTCAGGGAGGCAAATGCATAGATTTGCAGTGCGGTAACGGTAACCCTTCTATAAAGATTGATGCGATCTGATTGTTAACTCCTGAGTGTCAGCAATCAGTTAAGGTAAAAGACGAAGGAAGTGGGACGGGTTCGAGCATTCCAGAAAAGACGTAGGAGGAAATCCTTTTGTACTGACAGCAACTGACGTTTGAGTGACGGCTGCTAGAACATTCATACTGTGAAGAACTTGACTATATTCGAAGAGAATGAAATGTATTTTAGACACAACTTACTGGGTATAATGTACACAAACACCTAACCCTGCCATGAACACAGGTGTCCTCCAGGAACAAAGGATTACGAAGGAAGAACTTCGATGAAATTGCAATACTCATCATCACAGAGCTATATTGTCGTTGTGC
>NW_006408620.1:2691873-2722480 GCF_000296735.1 Chrysochloris asiatica
TTGTGCAATAATTCTCACTCTCCTTGTCCAAACTGTTCTTCCATTATCATAAACTCATTTTGGAATTTTTTGTTGTCACAGTTTGATACCATATGTTTTTAAGTGCTGTCAAGCTGATTCCAACTCATAATGACCCTGTACTGGGTTTCCGAGGCTGTAAATCTTTAAGGGAGCAGAAAGCCTCATCTTTCTCCCACGGAGCAGCTGGTAGTTTCGAAATGCTGACCTTGAGGTTCACAGCCCAATTTGTAACTACTATGCTACCAGAGCTCCTTTGATACCATATAGATAGGTCTTAAAAGAACATAAGACTCAGGCAGATACTGCTTATTAGTTAAACTAATGCTTGGTTTAAGAAACGCCAGGAGATAATGTTTGGTTTAAAGTTTACAGATGATCTCAGGAAAATAGTTTCAGAAGTACATCCATCCTCTATGACTCCAGAAAGTCTGGAGTCAATGAGAATTTAAATTTCTATTCTCAATTTTTCCCTTTTTGATCAGGATTCTTGTATATACTCTTCGATCAAATGTTCAGAAATGGTAGCCCGGCGCCATCTAACTCCTCTGACTTCATGGCAAAGGAGGCAGTTCTTCCTGGAGGCAGTCACTCATCCCACATTCTCCTCTTATCCCTGACTTTTTCCTCCTCTGCTGCTTCAGAGACCATTTGGTGTACCTTGGATGGCCACTTACAAGTTTTTAAGACTCCAGACACTACACAATGAAGTAGGAGACAGAATGTTGTTAAGGGTCACTGAGTCAGTTCTGACTCATAGCAACCCTGTAATTGGGTTTCTGAGGAGCGGCTGGTGGGTTTGAGCCACCAACCATGCGGTCCACACATTAACTTGCAGCGCTATACCAGGACTCCAGCAGATGGACTAGAATCACTGAATACACTACAAGGCCAATTAACTGATATGTCGCATGAAACCACAACCCGAAGTCTCCAAGCCCAAGAACCAAATCCCCAGAGGTGTGTGGTTGGACACAAGCAGCCTCAGCGGGTACTCTTTGCATTCTGTTTCAGTCGTTGTTATAAAGCCATTTATCACATAATTTTTGCCAATTCAGCTCTTTACAGGTGACAGACAATGCAGAAAGTGGTCAGCACAACCCTATGCTGTAGTCTTTACAGGAGCAGATCGCCAGGCCTTTTCTTCGGTAGCTTTGAACTGCTGACCTATTGGTTAGCTGTGCTTTAACCACTGTGTCTCCATGGTTTCTTTATATAGCTCTATGGGGAATCATGGTTTTCAGCCACAGTCCGTGTTGGAAGTCTTCATGAAGAGAGCTCAGACTGCAGTCAGAGGCAGGGTCAGACTCCCTCTGCCCTGGTCCAGATTCATTTCCATCAAGTCCCAATACGAGCCAAAGATTTCCGGATTGGGAAGGAAGACGGTTTCCCAAGGGGAAGGCAGAGGTTGGGGACATCTTTAGGAAGTCTCATTGAGCAAATCCTGGAGCACAGGGCTCATAGCTGCTCTTTTTCAGTCCTCTTTCCAAAACTTTACCCTAAGATCCTGAGTCAATACCCCTGGAAGCGACCAACTCAGTCACAGATACTATAGGGGGAAAAGCCTGAGTTTGGCTTTGCTGCAGATGAGTTGCAATCAACAAGATAGCAGTTGATTTGGCTTTTTGGTTTAAGAACCCATTTCCTGCATCAAAGTAAACTTGTAGGTTTTCTCCCCTCCTAATCCAGATGAATACTCTCACTCTGATGGTAACACAGTTCCATCTGAATAGTCATCTACCACCACGAATGCATGTATGAAGAGAGAACTGTTTCCCTCTGCCACATTTCCATAAAAATGTCCACTTATACTGTCAGTCTAAACGTCAAGCTTTTTATCTAAAATCTGTAATTGCTGTGAAGTGCCATCAAGCTGGTTTCAACTCATAACAACCCTGTATATGGCTTCAGAGGTTGCAAATCTTTGTGGGAGCAGAAAGCCTAATTTCTCCCACAGAGTGGCTAAAAGGAAAACAAACAAACAAAAAACTGCTATATATATATACTAAGTCCAACCCACCACCTATGTAAGAATGTCTTAAAATTTTTCTGTTTCAATACAGTATATATTTTATTTTTTTAACAACTAAAGCCAAGCGGAGAAACCAATGATAAAGCCTTACTACTGTTCAATCCCACACTTCTTTACAGTAGTGATTTTAGAACCCGGGTTTTAAAGCAAGTAAGCAAATATCCATACTGCTGCAGAAGAGATTTAACAACTCAGAACTCTGGGTATTTTAGGAAACAAAAAGGAAGGATATCAGGGGAAAAGCCCAAGAAAGCCTCATAAATAAAGACACATGAATTGCCTTTCAAGTCTGCCTTGACTTAACTTTGGACTATTGATTACATAAGGGGTTGCTAGGCACATTAAAGTACAAACAAAAATTGCCAGGAGATTAGTTACCCCTAAAATTTTTTACACGCATATAACTGCTGCTAAATACTAATTAAAAGTAAGCACATAATGGCTCATGCATGCTTCAGAATTTCATATTCCAATGGAAACAAAATGCGAGTTACAACCATGTTTAACTCTGTTAGACAACGGTTCCTCCTGCTTATTTTTGGCTGTGAAAAAATGGCCTGGGAGTCAGAAAAGCTGACTAGACAGCATACGGCACAGATTTATACATCCTTCTCAAGGGGTGACAGTCTGTTTCTCTACTTTTACACTGGCTAGATTCTGAGCACCACCATTAAAATAGATAAATTTCCTTCCATTACAATTAAAAATATATTTGAGGTAGTCCCTTTTCCTTGACTGTAAATAAAATAATTGTGGGAAATGTTGCAACATGAAGCATAAAAATATTCCTATATGTTGTTGTTATGCGCATTTGAATCAGTTCTGACTCACAGCAATCCTGAAGAGGGTTTCAAAGGAGTAACTAGTGAGTCTGAACAGCCAACCTCATGGTTAGTGGTCCAGTACTTATCCTATAGCACCACACTAGGACTCCTATCTCAAACACTTATTTAAATAGGGCTCTTTAAGCAAATCTCATGTCTTACTTAATTTAGATTCTTACTTTGTCTTTAATATCAACTAAAACAAAGCAGATTTATGGCATGGTGCGTGGTATGATTTTGAAAATAAGTGGGATGCAGTCCAAACCAATACAATCCAGAGTAACAGTTCAATCAAGATGTCACATAATGCTGTAGCAGTAGCAAATGTCACTACAATGACCTATGTCTAGATTTAGGTTCATGTAAAAAAAAAAAAAAATCATAGATATTAAGTTTAACATTTTAATACTTATTTACATTAAAAGCATCTAAGAAATAATTTAAGAGTTCAAGTGTATCTTAATTCTAATTTAATAGTGGTATGAGGTTAAGTAAAAAAAATACTGCTACTCAGATTCCAGCACATACATGCACAGGTTTAGTCCAATCAAAATGTGTTTAAACATATCTCTACAATCAGTGGACAGCTGCAGACAAGTTCACTCAATAACACACCTGTAATATTCGGATGCCTTCAAAAAAGAAGGTCCAATCTAATCAATGGCTTCCAAGGGAATCTGCTGGACCAGTTCAATTCAAGGCAGACAGAGAGAGGTCAGCTCAGAAGGGTCATCTTGGTAAGATTTTCTCAAAGGACATAGAACTATCACGGGGCTTAAGTTTTAAGAAAACTGAGCACTGCAGTGGTGGGAAAAAGGTCAGGAAAGGTACAATGAGGCATTTCTCCCATCACAACAACACACCTGTTCATTCTTTGACGGCAGCCAGGGCTGTCCTTTGAGATTTTCACTGGGCAACCTTACCCCATCCGCCTTCCAGTCCTCATCTTGCCCCTTCAGACTTCTTTTTGTTCCCCACACTGAATTCCTCAAGGATGCCAAAACTGCTGATCTGATGTGGTATAAACCACAGAGCACAGAATTCTTTGGGGAAGGGTTAGAGAGATAGATGGAAACACCACCTTCAGAGACGTACAGACCTAGCGGGTGGCTATGTCAAGAAACAATCGCTTCACATGTTGACAGTTTTGTAAATAAAAGTCTCTATGATTCTGTAACAATGCCTTTTGGCTTACCTCATATAATATATAACAATTCATTCCTTCAAAAGTGATTTGAATGCCTGCCATATACATGCCAGCTATGGTATAAGGTGTTAGATGATGTTGTTGTTAAGTGTTATGAAGTCAGTTCTAAATCAAACGGACCCTTCATAGGGTTTCATGGAGCAGCTGGTGGATCTGAACCACCCACTTGCGGTTAGCAGTCCAGTGCTTATCCTACAGTACCAATGGTAAACAAGCAACATGTTCCCTGTCTCACTGGCATTTGGTCTACTATGTAAACTGGAGTTTAAAAAAAAGCACCCACACAGTATATAATCTACATTATAAGAAGATGCATTTTATGTGTAGGAAAAAGTCAATTTTACCTGACTTTAATGAATCAAAGTGCACATTGTAGACTAATTACAAATATGAGACCTTCTTTAAGTAACTATTAATTGATTGAAATAAAACTTAAAACAAACATAAAATTAGAGATCACAGTCATATGAAATAATGGTAAAACCTGGCCTGAAGAGACTCTAACATCAATATATATAAATTCGATGTGAACTAAAACATTTTATAATACACCATGGAGTCCTGGTGTGGCTCTGTGGGCTAATGCAACAGACTGCAAAGTCGGTTTGAACTGCAAGGCCGGTGGTCCAAGCTCACCAGTTGTTCCTTGGAAATCCTACACAGGGTTGCTATGGGTCGGAATCAACTAGATGGCACTTAACAACAATATAAATTCCTAGGTTTAAAATCACATTTCATATGCTAGTTTGAAATTACTATCTGTTATGGATTGAATTATGTCTTCCAAAAGTATGTGTTGTTAATTAGAACCTCCATGCCTGTGGCAACAAGAATGGGAATAGATTGTCTTTGTTACGTTAATGAGGCAGGATTAGTGTAGGGTGTATCCTGAATCAGTCTCTTCTGAGATGTAAGAGATGAAGCAGTCTCTCTCAGAGGAGCAGAGCTGGAGAAAGAGAGGCCATTCCACAGGACGATGGTCCAGAAGAGACAAGAACCCTCCCTCCAGAGCTGAAAGACACAGAAAGCCTGCCCCTAGAAGCAGCACTTTCAGTTTGGATTTCTAGCTGTGCCACTGTGGGATAGAGCACCATACCACAGGTCGGTGGTTCTAACTCACCAACCGCTCCTTGGAAACTCTATACAGGGTTACTATGAATGAGAACAGACTCAATGGCACTTAACAACAACAAACTGTGAGGAAATAAATGTTTCTCAAAGTCATGCACTTGTGGTACTTCTACTACATAGCAGTAGAGAACTGAGACAGTATCTATGTTGGAAACATGCTTAATTTCAGAAAATTAGTTCTGAAAGCTTCTTTGAGCTCTCCCTGAAAGTGAATAAAAAAAACAACAAAGGTTTTGCTCTCTATACAGGAAACTTTCAGTATTAAAAACAACTTTTGTTAGTTAACTAGTTGTTACTATTATTAAGTGCCACTGAGTCAGTGCTTACACATAGCTACGCTGTATAGGGTTTCCAAGGCTATAAAGCTTTGCAGGAGCAGAAAACCTCATCTTTCTCCCACAGAATGGCTGGTGGGCTCGAACCAATGACCTTATGGTTCACAGCCCAGTGCTTATCGTATAGGGCCACCACACTCACTAGTTTACCAATAGTTTTTAAAAATTCAATAATCAAGGAAATACACCTAGAACCAAATGAATCAACATATTTTCACATTTTCATCACATTTAAAATTCAAGGAAGTCTCTCACTTCCATATGAGAATCACAGGCATGTTCAATAAGGAAATTCTTCATATCAGTAGGAATGTCAAGAAAAAGAGGCCTTTGTAAACCTAAAACCTTTCTTTCAATCAGAAGTCTTACTATTTCATAAAGATACCATTCTTCTCCTACTGGAGCGGTGGAAATGAAAAAGATGAACAAAACCCAGTGTTGAGAAAGGTCCGGAAAACAGGACTCTCATAAACTTCAGGTTGCTGTTGTTGTTAGGTGCCACTGAGTCAGTCAGCACCTCCTCAAAGCGACCCATTACCAACAGAATGAAACACTCCCTGGTCCCGTGCCAATCTCACAATTGTTACTGTGTTTGAGCCCATTGCTGCTGCCACTGTGCCAATCCATCTCACTGGGGTCTTCCTCTTTTTCTCTGACCTCCCACTTTATCAAACATGATGTCCTTCTCCAGGGACGGGTCCCTCCTGATACTATGTTCAGAGTATGAGAGACAAAGTCTGGCCATCCTGGCTTCTAAAGAGCACTCTGGCTGTACGTTTTCCAACACAGGTTTGTTTGTTCTTTTTTTTTCCTTAACAACAAACCTACTTGTGGACCGTACAAACTACTGCTACATGTTTAAAATCTGTAAAATAGTCCTTTCAAGAACCAGCTGTGATTTATCCTGAAAACATCTCTGATGTACCTGATGCCCCAACTGTGTTTTTGGTTTTATATATATATTTATATATTTATTATTATTATTATTATTGTGACCTGAGTGATAGTTTACATAGGAGAACATCGGCTTTACACCAGTTTCACTGCAATGATTACAATCTCCGTGCATCATCACTCAACAATATTTGCTTCCATTCCCTCTGTTTTTCTTTTTTTCGGGTGGGGAAATGTACACAAACACGCTCAGTAATATATAATAATTTAAACAAATAGAGGGCACATTCTGTAAGCCTGCCTCCTGGCCGCTAGCACCCAATCCCTCTCTGTTCATGAGTCTAGAGTCCTCCGCCGCTACCTCTCACTATGCAGTCATCTCTGCTTCCATCTCTGGTGTCGCTGCTTCTCTGGTTAGGGTCCCACATTCTGCTTGTGCTCTTCTCGGTTGATGGTCCTAGGGTTCTCTGTTTCTGGCCTGTAAGGTTAACTACTCACATCAAGTATCAATCCTATCCCCAGGGTAGATACAGAAGGGTAACTCAGAGATTGGCTGTGGTGCTGTGGGTTAATGCATTGGACTACAAAGTCATTTGAACCACAAGGTTGGTGGTTCAAGCTCACCAGTCGCTCCCTGGAAACTCTATACAGAGTTTTTGTTACAAAACTTCTACTTTACAGTTCTGACAATCACAATTAGTCATGATAACAATTACTCATTATTGAATCATAAAAATCTTATCCCCATCTCCTTTCACCAGACCCATCTAGACAAGATGAAAACTACTCATTCAGTGGGGATTCTATCTTCCCCTGCACACTCTGAAACTAAACTCCCTTTTGATAATTTATAAGCCACTCACTTTGTGCCTTTATCGCCCCCTCATTTTAGGTTGTTGTTGTTAAGTGCTGATGAGTCGGCTCAGACCCATAGCAACCCTGTACAGGGTTTCCAAGGAGCAACTGGTGAGCCTGGACTTCCGACCTTGTGGTTCAAGCGACTTTGCAATCCAACGCATTAACCCACAGCGCCACAGCCAATCTCTTAAGTTGCCCATCCCTATCTACCCTGTAGACAGAGGGGATAGGATTGATACTTGATGTGAAGACTCCTTCCCTCTCAGTTGGTATTTTGAGCTACTATATCCATAAGTATAGGTCAAGTTCATCAAATTGTAGCAATTTACACTTGCTTCCTTTTGTTTGCTCTTTTGACAGTCCATGGCACTTTTAATATTCTCCTCCAACGTCATAACTCAAATGCATCAATTCTTCTATGGTCTTCCTGACTCACTGTCAAACTTTCACTTGCATATGAGGTGACTGAAAATACCACGGCTTGGGTCAGGTGCACCTTAGTCCTCAAATTGACATCTTTGTTCTTCAACACTTTAAAAAAGGTCTTGTGCAGCAAATCTGCCTAATGCAATATGTTGTTTGATTTCTTGACTGCTGCTTCCAAGAGTGTTGATGGTTGATTTGAGCAACATGAGGTCTTTGACAACTCCAGTCTTTTCTCCATTTACATGGAGCACAAATTGGCAGTTTTTAAAGTAGGCAGCTTAGTCACATGTATCAACATTTAAAATGTGCAGCCATTATACTTCTAAGAAGATAAATAAGTTACAATGATTTCAATAGAGCTGATCAACACATCATTATCCACAAGAAAGAACAACTAATCTAAATGGGTATTAGTAAAACCCACGGCTGTCAAATGGATTCCAACCCATACCAAGCCCACAGGACAGAGCGAAACTGCTACAGACTGCCATCTTTATGGAAGCAAAACGCTTAATCTTTCTTCCAAGGTGCAACTGGTGGTTTTGCATGCTGACTTCTCTCTCGGTTAGCAGCCCAATGCTTAATCCACTATGTCACTGTTGTGGTTCTGTGCCGTGGAGTCGGTTCTGACTCATAGCGACCCTGTACAGGGTTTCCGAGGCTGTAAATCTTTACGAAAGCAGAAAGTCTCATCTTTCTCCCGCAGAACAGCCGGTAGTTTCAAACTGCTGACCATGACACTAGCAGCCCAATTCGTAACCACTACACTAACTTAAACGGTCATTTTTGCTAAAATGGAGTCTGATCTCAACTCATAGTAAAACTATACAGGGTTTCCGAGAGCAGTGCAGTGAATTCCTCCATTTGGCCCCTCTGCCCATAGTCTACTAACTCCCAACAAACCACGTCTTTGCTGTGCTAGGTCTGGGAGGAGAGGGTGGGAGAAGACAATGCCAGTGTGATGGGCTTCATCTGTGAGTGGTAACTAGAGCTGTACCTGTAAAATGTGCACATCTGACGTGTATGACATGAGCCATCGCAGAAGCAGAAATGGGGCTCTCACTACCATCAAAGGAAGAACCAGGAGTGGAGCGTGGCCTTTGGACTCAAGAGTCCTGTGCATTAACCAACCTCCACAACTCAGGGAAGAAAGCTGTGGCAGAGGAGCATTATATGTGTAGGAAAAAAAGATCAATTTTAACTTTTTATTTCATCAAACCACAGATAGTAGGCCGATGGCAAGTCTGAGACCTTCTCTAAGTACCTGTCATTTGACTGAGGAGGGGCAGAGCAGCAGCAGCAGAACCAAGAACTAGAACAGGGGAGAGAGCAGTGGGCTTCCCAGGCCACGGAACAAGGACCATCGAGTGACTCTGGGCAGGAGGTCTGTTTGCAGCGTGAGTGACTCCAAGCACTTTGTTGGGGGAGGTTTGCTGAACCCCGGAGCTAGAGCCAAGTCTTCAGACAGAGACTTATGGTGAGGTGGTGTACCCTGTAGGTATTTATCAACAGCCCTAAAGAGCTTTGTACCATTGCCAGAGTAGGGCAGAGGCCAGGCCAGGCCTAGGGCCAGAGAGGCCTGCTAGTGGACACGGGAGAGGAGAGGCTGTCCTGACTGGAAGAACTGTGCCCTGTGAAATTCCTGAATAAACCCTGTACCTATGAGTACACTGTCTGAGTTGTGTGTGGCCACTGTAGTGAACTATGAAACCGGCTACGTACAGGGTGCTGTGGGAGGCATGGTTGGTGCCACTGTTGCTTTGTACCAAGACTGTATATTCTTTACAGGTGTATACAGCTTCATCCTTCTCCTCCAGAGGTGCTGGGAGGTTTCAACTGCTGACCGTGTGGTTAGCAGTCCAGTGCTTATCATCTTACAGCGCCACCAGAGCTTCTAAATGGTCATTCAGGAGTGACTAAATAAAACTATGATATATTATGCAGTAGTAAAATGATTACATAGGATTATGTTTGTCTTTTCTGTTCATGTGTAACAATGTACAAAACATGGGGTCCCGGTGTGGCGTTGTAGGTTAATGCATCAGACTGCAAAGTCGGTTTGAACCACAAGGTCAGTGGTTCAGGCTCACCAGCTGCTCCTCAGAAACCCTCTACAGGGTTGCTATGGGTCAGAACTGACTCGACGGCACTTAATGTCAACAATGTACAAAACAAACAAAACATCACCACGAACCAAGTATATAAATACTCTGGAATCGACCTGAAGGTACATAGCAACAGACCCATTAAGTTCCCAGAGGTCTGCTCACAACAATCCAAGGGCCAGTCATCTCTGGGTAGTTTTTCCATTATGCTATTTTACACTGTTGGAGAAGTTTCTCCAGATTATACTAAGAATAGATCATTTTCATTTGAGAAAGGGAAGCGTTGTTATTTTACCAGAAGTGGTGTTAAATTTATTTTTAAAAGTCCATATTCACTGCAAGTACCCCCAAACAGCTTATAGTTGGCTACTCGCTAAACCACCTTCTCTTAAAACTATGAGCAGGAATTTAAAAAGATCAGACGCTAAGAGGGTGGAAAGCAGAATGACCCTGTTCAAACAGCCCATGTGCCTGGGACTCACCCTAGTGGTAGGGGTAGTGTTGAGTCAGTTCTGTATGGAGTTCCCAAGGCTGGACATTGTTACAGGAGCAGAAAGCCTCATCTTTCTCCCAGGGAGTGACTGGTAGATTCGAAATCCTGACTTTGAAGTTGGCAGCCCAACTCATAATCCACTCCTTGTTGTTAAGTGCCATCAAGTCGGTTCCGACCCATAGCGACCCTGTATAGGGTTTCCGAGGAGCGGCTGGTGAGCTTGAACTGCCAACCTTGTAGTTTAAATGGCTTTGAAGTCTGGCGCATTAACCCACAGCACCACTCCAGTATCTAAAAATTGTTTGAGATATTCCTAAAACAATTGTCCTCTGATATCTTAAGAAAGCAAGCCATGGGGAAGAATAAAAAAAAATGAAGATTGCTTTTTTATTATGAATTGAATTTAACTACAACAACAAAAATCTTACCTCAGAGAAAATCCTTAATTATTTTCCTGTCTTTCATCCTCCTTCCTAGCACCTTTATTGTGAACCTGAAAGAAACAAAAATGAAAACGGCTCTGAGTTCAACAGGTGTGTCACGCCAGGCAGAGAGGCCAGGCAGAGGGGTCCAAGAGAGGCTCCTAGGAGCGCCATCTCCGGGCGGCCATCGGCCAGAGCAGAGAAGCCCCCAGGACTGCCTCCAGTGCCCGTATCTCTACAGAAGCTGACTGCCACACTTTCTCCCTTAGCAGCTGAGCACTGGGCCAATAGGGCTCCTTCAAGAATGGGACCTCTCAGACAAATCATAAAGAACAAAATCCAAAACCTACTGCCATCATGTGGATTTTGACTCATAGCGGCCCTGCATAGGCTTTCCGATCAAGGAGCAGGAATTCTCCCGTGGGATGGCAGGTGGGTTTGCTCAGTCCACCATGTGGCTCCATGTGCTCACCCCAGAAGTCACTACAATGCGATGGTTACAAAAGAAAGGCAAGAAACTAAGAGTTGAAATAAAGAAAGAATCCCTTCATCGTTCAGGACCTATGAACACTCGTACTGGGCAAACTCGTTGGAAACACTACTGTCACTAGAGCCAGAACAGGTCCACTGGAATCCCAGCTCTACCACTTCAGACTGTGCGATTCTGGGCAAGTCAATGGACGTCTCTGTGCCCCAGTTTCTCCCATATGCATAATAGCAGTACCCACCTCACAGGGGGTGAAGAGGTCAGGAAGATTATCTGAGACCATCCACACCAGGGACTTTACAATAGCTCCTGGCACATAATAAGCAGGCAGTAAATGGTCATTAGTATTTTTATTGCCATATGCTATTATTACATAATAATCAATCTATGCACCTCTCATCACCGCTTTTATTGAGGAGGGCATGGCCCTTGTCTTCAAAGAGCTGCCAGTTTATGGGGAGAGAGGAGAGTTACTCAAACACGTAAATAAGGCCAGAGAAAGGCCAACACCACGTATCTGTGCTTTTATTTAACAAGCATTTGCATGCCCATTCTTTGGCCAGGTGACTGGTAGGTGCTGGAGAGTCTTTGGTGGACAGGACAATCAGTGTTTCTCTCTTCAGAGTTTCCCTGATGTTACTGTGTGTGACAAGTTGGGACAGTAGGCCTCTGAAGGGACAGAATTCAGATGCAGAACATTCTGGGTGGAAGGAACAGTGAGCAAGGTAACATGGAGCCTTTGGTGAGTGCTAAACCCAGTGCCATCCAAGCGGGCAGTAAGTATTCCAGTGTAGCCTCTTAGTCCTAGTGTATCCAAGAGAGCATTAAGTCTCCGAGCAGAAAAGTAGGTAAGGCCTTACTTTGTGCTCTCAAGTACATTAATTCTCCTGTTCAAATTGATTAGGAACATAATTTAACATAACTTCTACTCCCTTTCCATTGTAATTTTTCATGCGTTCTCTCTCTCTTTCTATCCTCTTGTAAAGATGGGAAGATTAAGAGGAGAACACGGGTAAAAAGAATGTCAACCTCCACTCATGGGCCTTAGCAGCAGTGATGGTGGTGGTCCCTGTGAGTAGGAATCTACCAACGGCAATGGGAGGAGTGTCTGGGAGATGCCACGTGGTGAGTTCACATGTTTCCTCACTTAACCTTCCCAGTACTCTCACAGAGATGGTATGTTCCTCAGAATAGAAAGCGGAGGCTCAGAGAAGTCTGA
Source organism: Chrysochloris asiatica (assembly GCF_000296735.1). Lineage (NCBI taxonomy): Eukaryota > Metazoa > Chordata > Mammalia > Afrosoricida > Chrysochloridae > Chrysochloris > Chrysochloris asiatica. The sequence continues at coordinate 2,704,325 of NW_006408620.1, forward strand.
GGTATACCCTGACGTCCACAGCCTACACCTCCTGGTGTGGTGCTATAGGATAGCACTGAACCGAAAGGTCTGTGGTCCAAACTCACCAGCAGCTCATCAGTAACCCTATATACGGTGGCTGTGAGTCGGAATCCACTCGACAGCACTTAACAACAACAAACTTAAACCAGACCCACTGTCATCGAGTCAATTCTGACTCACAGCGGACCCTATAGGACACAGAACTACCCACAGGGTTTCCAAGGCTAAAATATTTACAGGAGCAGAAGCCACCTCATTCCCCCATGGAGCAGCTGGTGGGGTTGAACTGTTGACCTTTCAGTTAGCAGTTGAGCAATTAACCACAAAGCCACCAGGACTTCTAAGTGATACCCAAAGAGCTTACGAATGTAGACACAGAACTAAACCAACAGTTTGACTCTTAAAGCTTTCCTTCTCTAAGCAAAAATGGACATGGATTTTGCAGAATATAGTCTGTTACAGTCACTGGTAACTTCAGGGTATACAAATTCTTGTACTTACAAAGAAATAAATAGCCTTCTACATACAATAAAGAGGAGTCCTGATATGGCGCAGTGGACTAATGCACTGGACTGCAAAGTCAGCTTGAACTGTAAGGTCGGTGGTTCAAGCTCACCAGCTGCTCCTTGGAAACCCTATACAGGGTTGCTATGGGTTGGAACCGACTCAACGGCACTTAACCACAACACATATAATTAAGACCACTTTTGATTTGGGATAAAAATCAAGAAAAGACCTCATTCCCCAAAGGAAAAAAATGTGAAAATACACTTTTAAAAATTTGGTAAGAGATGGGCAAAACTCATTGCTGTTGTTAAGTGACGTGGCGTCAGTTCTGACTCATAGTGACCCTGTATAGGGTTCCCAAAGTTTTTATATCTTTGCAGAAGCAGAAACCCTAGAAGAACAGACCCTGTGGTTTGCACAAGGACTCAAAAGTTATACCAGGCAAATGAAAAGATATATGCTATTCTTGGCTAGGAAAATTCAACATCAGAAAGACATCAATTCTTCCTAGTTAATTTATAAAATTAACATGATTCCATTTTAAAAACATTTTCTTTCCCCCCTCTGGAACAAGACAAAATGATCCTAACGTTCCCATGGAAAAACAAATAAGAATTGCCAAGAAGAAAAAGAGCACAAGAGTTTAAAAGGATATTAAAACATTCTATAAAACAAATAGTATATTATTGGCATATGACTAAAAAGGCTAATAGAACTGAATACAAAGTTCATATGTACCCAATACAGCCTCAAGTTCAGGACAGGCAGTCTCCAACCAAAGCACAATGGAGTTACAACCAATGTACTTCTGACTGTCTAGTCTGGGACGGGAGTAGGGGTTGGTACACCTGATCGTTAGGGAAATGCTGCAGCATGTAATGGCTGATAGTATCATTCTCAGATGTTCAATTTTATGATTTACTGTTCAAAACACTGTCAGATTTATAAGGACACTAACAACAAAAGGCAATAATAATGGAAACTAAAACAAACAAAAGTTAGGTATTCAACTTCCATCAGAACCAACGTACAACAGACTAGTCAGAATAGAACCCTATCATAAGTTAGGGACTTTCTGTGTAAGAACAAATATATTCAAAGGTAGGTTTGGAAACAAATGTGTAAAGACAACTGCAAAAAGCCCAGTGGAAAAAGAAAAAGTTGACTTCATCACCCTGACCATCAGAACAAATTCTCAATGGATCACAGACTTAGGCAAGAAATGAAGTCTTAGACAAACAAGGTGGAGGATGAATTCAAAAATGTCCAAGGTTTTTCTAACTATGACTCAAAATTCAGGCACTACTCTGGTAGCGTAGTGGTTACGAATCGGGCTGCGAACCTCGCGGTCAGCAGTTCAAAACTACTAGCTGTTCCACGGGAGAAAGATGAGGCTTTCTGCTCCCGTAAAGATTTACAGCCTTGGAAACCCTGTATAGGGTCACTATGAGTCGGAATTGACTCCACGGCACATAACAACAACAACAACAAAAATACAAGAGTAATATTTTCACACCCTAAATTTTAAAGAAAAAAATGTTAAAACGTTATGGCAAAACACACAGAAGTGAATTAAAACAAAGTAACAAGCTGGTGGAAATTGCAACAGATCACAAAGGACTAATCTTTTTAATTTATAACTTCCTAGAAATTGATAAGAAAAAAATCAATACGAAATCAAAATGCACAAAGGGCATGAACAGATAGTTCAGAAAAGGAAATAGCAGTAGGTCTGTAAACACCGTTATGAGTCCAAACTGAGTCACTAGCCACAGGTTTTGGCGTTGTTTACGTGCCTGGAGTCGGTTCCAACTCATAGCAACCATGTATCGGGTTTCTGAGGAGTGGCTGTTGAGTTTGAATTGTCGATCTTGGGGTTCAAACTGACCTTGAGGTTGAGTGCTTATGGTAAGCCTAGTTCAGGGTAAGAGCATCGCACATGAAACTGACACGGAGTTGCTTCCTACCCTCCAACTCACAGGAAACAGTCTGTTGCAGAGGCTCATACAGTGCTTATGGGAATGGCAGAACTTCTCAATATCCCGAATGCAGTGACACTAACCTGGACTCTCAGTTCTGGGAAGGGACTCCACTATGGGGAGTGCAGTGGCTCTGTAGGATGAACACTGGACTGTGAACTACAAGGTCAGACGTTCAAGCCCACCAGCCACTCCATGGGAGAAGGATCAGGCTGTCTGTTCCTGTAAAGATAAACAGCCTTGGAAACCCTATTCAGGGTCGCTGTAAGTTGGAACCAACTGGGCGACACCTAACACCACCACCACGCCACGGTCTGCCTACTAGACCTGTACAAGATAAGGAGGCTGATATGCAAGGTATCTAGACCCGGTGGTTCCATGGAAGAAAGACCTGGCAATCTGCTCCCACAAATAGTATCCTATAGGGGAGCTCTGGTGTGGTGCTGTAGGATCAGCAGTGGACAGCTAATTGAAAGGTCAGCAGTTCAAACTCACTAGTCGCTCCTTGGAAACCCTATACAGGGTTGCTATGAGTCAGAATCAACTCATCTGCACTTAACAACAACAATGGGACAGCTCTGCGCTGTCACAGAGGGTCAATGTGGTTGTTGCTGCTGTCAGGTGCCGTGGAGTCAGTTCTCGTTCATAGCAATCCTATGTACAACCCAACGAAACACCGCCCGGCTCTGTGCATCCTCACAATCCTATGTACAACCCAACAAAACACCGCCCGGCTCTGTATGTCCTCAAAACCCTATGTACAACCCAACAAAACACCGCCCGGGCTCTGTGCGTCTTCACAACCCTATGTACAACCCAACAAAACACCACCCGGCTCTGTGCGTCCTCACAACCCTATGTACAACCCAACAAAACACTGCCCGGCTCTGTGCGTCCTCACAACCCTATGTACAACCCAACGAAACACCGCCCGGCTCTGTGCGTCCTCACAACCCTGTGTACAACCCAACGAAACACCGCCCGGCTCTGTGCGTCCTCACAACCCTTGCTACGTTGAAACCCACTGTGATAGCCTCTGGGCCAGTCCAAGTCCTTGTAAGTCTTCCTCCTTTTCTCTGACCTTCTATTGACCAAGCACAACGTCCTTCTCCAGGGCATGTTCCCTCCTGACACCGTGTCTAAAGGACATGAGACAGTCTCACCATCTCCACCGCTAAGCATTCTGGCTGTACTTCTTCTAAGACAGATGTGTTTGTTCTTCTGACAGTCCACAGTACTTTCAATATTCCACACCAACACCACAATTCAAATGTATCAATTCGTCTTTCATCTTCTTTATTATTCAGCTTTTGCATGCAAATGAGGCCACTGAAAATACCACGGCTTGGGTCAGGCACACCTTAGTTCTCAAACTGACATCTTTGCTCTTCAGCACTTTAAAGAGGTCTTTTGCAGCAGATTTTCTCAATGAAATATGTTGTTTAGTTTCTTGACTGCTGCTTCCATAGGTATTAATTATGGTTCTAAGCAAAATGAAATCCTTGACAACTTCCATCTCTTCTCTGTTAATCATAATGTTGCTCAATGGTCCGGTTGTAAGGATTCTTGATGTTAAGATGCAATCCATACTGATCTTCATGAGTAAGTGCTTCAAATCCTCTTCACTTTTAGCAAGCAAGGCTGTATTAGCAGGTTGTTAGTGAGTCTTCCTCCAATCCTGATGCCATGCTCTTCGTCAAATCGCCCAGCTCCTCGTCAAATCGCCCAGCTCCTCAGATTATCTGCTCTGTATATTATCCCTCACCCTGGCCTAATGCATTTTTTCTTTTCAAAAAGCACGTATAGGCAACACACTACGACACTCTTAACAAAGCTCTTTCAAAGGGTGAGGAATCAGAGGAGCACAGAGGAAGGTACAAGGGGCAGAAGGATGGTTTAATCCAGTGGAGGAATCTTAGTGATACAGTAAGTTGCATTGGACTGCTAACAAAAAGGTTGGTGGTCTGAACCAACCAGCTGCTCCATGGAAGAAAGATGAAGCCGGTTACTTCTGTAAATAGAGCCTCAGAAACCCTAAGGAGCAACGCTACTCTGTCATATACCATCATTATGAACCAGAATCCACTGGGCTAGTGGGTTAGTCCAGTGGTTCTCATAGTATGGTCCCAGAACCGACAGTATCAACACCACCTGAGAACTTGTATAGGCACATTCTCAGGCCCCAGTCCCTACCTACTGAATGAGAAACTCTGAGAGTCATGAACTGGCCATCCTTGTAGCAAGCCTTCCATGTAGTTCTAGTACATGGTCAAGTTTGAAAGCCACTGATCTGACCCAGTGCTTCACAAATTGCCACACGCATAGAAATCACCTGCGAAAGGACTTTGCTAAAATGCAGATTCTGGTTCAGGGGGCCCAAATAAGCACCAGGATGCTGCAAACTTGCTGCTGGTCTAGGGCTCACACCTGGAGGAGCAAAGTTGAAACCCAACTGGAGAAAAAGGCATGTGAACCACTTTCATGGGGTTGAGCTTCCTATCAGTCTTCAGTCAGACTAAAATAATTCCATTCACAGATTCCTCTAACGCGTAGCCTCCCATATAAATTGTGTGCTTCGCTGTGAATACATGTATTTTCAACTCCATTTCTTATTAAGGTAACAACTCTCTATTGCTAAAATCGAATTCAAGGATGAACCATTTAAGAAAACTTTTATTTATATGTGGAGTTAAAAACCTTCCAAAACAAAAATAAAAACCAAACTACAGCCCTATAAGTGCCTGGTTCTACTGATGTCTCATTCAGTTTTACCTCGAACACATAAATCACATCATCTGCTCTCATGAAAACTCATGGAGCAGTCTGTTTCTTTCTAAACATTTTCAAAACTGCTTCATGTATTTACAAACACTGATTCCCTATTGGTTTTACATGGGGGAGGGAGCGATCTCGACGGGAATCTTCTGAGTAAAGATTCTAACTTAGATGGAAATATCTAAACATGTTGTTGTATCTTTATTTTGAAAGTTATCCATTGGGTAAGGTTTTGGGGGCTAACCATTAACATGCAGAACATTTTAAATAGACCCTATTTCACTGAATCTAAGTTGTCAATCAATTTCAGGACACTTCATTTTATGTAACATGAAAAAAATGGAAAAGTTGCCACAAATTAAGCCGTGGCATGCCAGTTTTAAGATACTACCCCATCTCAGATGTGCATCTTGAATATCAACAAAATACCTTAATTATAAATCACAGAACAATGTAGTAAATTAATTGGATTCATTTTTATTCTAGTTAAGATCTTGTGTCTCAAATATAAAACTCTACAAAAGTAAGAATTATTTGCCTGTTCAGCAATGCATATCCCCAATGCCTAAATAACTGGAACTTTGCAATTCATATACACAGTCATGTGATGCACCCACTCGAACAACATTAGACCACATTCATGTCCAAGGTCCCAACCCACCTATAGCCTATTATACTAAAAATTCGAGGTAGTAACAAATGGACACTACTTTGTGATGCTCATCAAATCATTTATAGTATTACTATGCTAAAGATATTTTAGTGTATCTGAAAGTGATTCTTTCATGTTTTTCATGCATAAAAATTTACACTATACGCTAAGAACAAACATCAGTTTCAACTATAGCAAGTAACCCTGTATTGGGTTTCCAAGGAGTGGCTAATAAGTTTGAATCACCCACCTTGCAGTTCAAACAGACCTGTGGTTCAGCGCATTATCCTGAAGCACCACACCAGGTCTCCAAATAGGAACCATACAGGTTTCGACTTAGGTACAAATTAAACACACATACGATGAGTGGAGTCCTGGCGTGGCGCTGTGGGCTAATGCGTCAGACTGCAAAGTCGTTTGAACTGCAAGGTTAGTGGTTCAAGCTCACCAAATGCTCCTTGGAACCCCTATACGGGGTCACTATGGGTTGGAATCTACTCTACAGCACTTAACAACAACAACAATGAGAGGAACTCGTTCATAACCTGGGGACAACATCCAAATCATATAACCTATTTCACAGTAAGCACCTGACCACAAGGTCAGCAGTTCAAATCCACCAGCTTCTCCTCAGAAACGCTATACAAGGTTGCTATAACTCGACAGTACTTTACAGAAACATCATGGATGTTAAGCAACACATGACTATAATGGGTTCATTTTTATACAAATGAATGTAAACCAAAATAATGACCTCCCCAAAAAAGCGATCTCTTTTACCCTGAAACAATATATTACTTGATCTAAGTCATAAAAATTCATTACTTTCAATTTGGAAAACTTTCCAACTCCAAAATATTCAGAATCTCATTCTCTGGGCAAGTTAAAATATATTCTCCTAGCTTGACAACAATCTTTTACTTACATGTTTATCTCTATTGTTGTTGTTATTGTTAAGTGCCGTTGAGTCGGTTCTGACTTAAAGCGACTCTGTATAGGGTTTCTGAGCAGCTGCTGGTGGCTTTGAACTGCTGGCCTTGCAATTCAAACTGATTTTGAGGTCAAGCACCTATCCTATGGTGCGCCACAACACCTTTCAAAAATAACACGTTGAGAACAATTTTAAAAATATCTTATAATAAGCAATTTGTCCTTTCAGCAAAAAGGAAGAAAATAAATTCAAATTTCAAGGAGCCCTGAATGGTACTGTAGGATAAGACTTGGACTGAACATCACCAAGGCTAGCAGTTCAAAGCCACCAGTTGCTTTCCGCTCCCATGAAGACACATAGTCTCAAGATGTGTTGCCTCAGGAGCCCTATAAAGGGTTGCTCTGAGTCAGAATCAACTTGATGGCTGTGAGTTTAAGTGTTGTTGAGTTCTTAAATTTTAACAAAATGAAGAAATGTATAAGGGTAAACTATATATATAGTTGTTAAGTGCCCTTGAGTTGGCCCCAACCCATACCAACTCTGTATAGGATTTCCAAGGCTTTAAATTTTTGAGGGAGAATCAAGTCTCATCTTTCTCCCATGGAGCAGTTAGTGGGCTTGAACCACTAACCTTGTAGTTATCATACACCACACTCCCATACCTATATGTTGTTGTTGTTAAGTACCGGTGAGTTGGTTGCAACTCACAGCAACCCTGCATAGGGTTTACAAGGAGCATATGGTGGGTTTGAACTGCCGACTTTGTGGTTCGCAGTCCAGTGCTGATTTTTACAGAGCCACATACCTATATTGTTGTTGTTGTTAAGTGCTGTTGAGTGGGTTCTGACCCATAGCCACCCTTTAAAGGGTTTCCGAGGCTGTAAATCTTTATAGGAGCAGACATCTTATCTTTCTCCCACAGAGCTGCTGGTAGTTTCGAACTGCTGACCTTGAAGTTAGCAGCCCAACTCATAACCACTATGCTACATACCTATATAGTTGAACTCAATTTTCATTTTCCATTTTATGCTGAGTAGCAAGACTAGCAGAGTTTTAAATGAAAAGACAATTTCTAACAAGTCGTATCAGGAGGACTAAGGACATGTGTGATTATAAGTCATTTTAATTTTCATCTTAGTACATACCTGCACTTTGTAAATTCTGTAATATAAACAATTAGTAATTAGATAGGACAGTTATGTTAAAAGTGGACGGTTACTTAAGAAGTGAATATACGTAACTCCAACCTTCTCATTATTCTACACAGTATTGTCACTGCTTTTCTACAGCAACAACGAATCTTTCCAGGAGCAAACTGCCACATCAATCTCCCATGGAGCAGCTGGTGGTTTTGAACTGCCTACTTTCAGTTAGCAGCCCAATGTTTAATCCAATGTGCCACCAGGGCTCCTTTTCAACTCCATTTGTTGTTGTTAAAGGGCCTTCAAGTCGGTTCCGACTCACAGTGACCCTGTATAGGGTTTCCAAGGAACGGCTGGTGAGCTTGAACCGTCAACCTTGTGGTTCAAACTGACCTTGCGGTTGAGTGCTTATCCTACAGCACCACACCAGGCCTCCTAACTGACTCAAGCGCTAAGTTGTAAACATTCTGAACAAGAGTTTTCACTAAACACAGCAAGGTTTTCAGACAGGGAATGACTGGGAATCTAGAATAAGCAATAACACCCCCCGACACCAGACAAAAACCTGCCTTTTTTGTATGTCAGATACTTCAGAAGGAATAGGGAGGGGGGAAAAAAAATCCCAACCAAAATTAAGTGTCCATTAAGTTCTGCCCCTTTCCTATTAGAATTGATGAAAATGACTATTTCCCCAGAGAGTGGGTCTCCAGGGAGCCGGTACTGTCCTCTAAGGGACATGTCAATTGTGAAAATGATAGAGGGACCCACTGGCATTCAGAGTGGGGAGGCAGGGGTCCATAATGAAGATTCTTCCTAGGGAAGAACCCTCAGGATGTCCAACCAGATGAAGCCCACTGCAAAGCGGCATGACTTTACAACACAAGTCTTTACAAGAAATTGTGAGTAAGGCCCAGTAATTTAGGAGAAAGTCACTAAAGCAAGGAGTCTTTGGGAGGTGAATATGATCAAACACTTAACTACTAATGACAAGTTTGGCAGTTCCAACTCTCCCAGAGGCGCCTCTAAAGGAAAGTCTGGTGACCTGCTTTCAAAGGTCACAAGCTTGATGACCTTACAGTGGGCACGTCTACTCTGTACACATGACTTGGAATCGATTCAACAGTAACTACCAACCAACCAACCCAAACCAACCCCCCGACCCTGAAGCTGATGGCCACTCACGGTGACACCATAGGACAGAACAGAACTCTCCTTAGGCTACCATGACTGTAAATCATGACGGGCGCAGACAGTCTCACCTTTCTCCCTTGGAGTGGCTAGTAGGTTTGAACTGGTGACCTTGTGGTTAGCAGCCCAATGCTTAACCCACTATGCTGCCAGGGCCCCTCTAACAAAATAACCAAATGTAAGCAAACCCACCGCCACTGAGTCAATTCTGACCCTGTACAGCGTTTCCGAGGCTGTAAATCTTTACAGGAGCAGAAAGCATCATCTTTCTCCTGTGGAGTGGCTGGTGGGTTTGAACTGCCGACCTTGTGGTTAGCAGTCCAGTGCTCATCCTACAGCTCCACCAGCATTCCTCTAACAATAATTGTTGTTGTTGTTGTTAAGTGCTGTCGAGTTGATTCTGACCCATAGCGACCCAGTATAGGGTTTCCAAGGAGCAGCTGGTGAGCTTGAACCACCGACCCTGCAGTTCAAATGACTTTGCAGTCTGACGCATTAGTCCACAGTACCACACCAGGGCCCCTCTAACAATAACGTTGTTGTTATTGTTAAGTGCTGTTGAGTTGGCTCCAACCCATAGAGACCCTCTATAGAGTTTACGAGGAGCAGCTGGTGGGCTTGAACTGTCAACCTTGCAGTTGCATTAACCCACAGTGCCACACCAGGACTGTTCTAACAATAATGTGTGTGCTGTGTGCGTTTGTGTGAAGTGCCGTGGAGTCGGTTCCCACCCGTAGCTACCCTGTATAGTAGGGTTTCCGTGGAGCAACTGGTGAACTTGAATTGCCGACCTTGCAATTTAAACGGCTTTGCAGTCTGGCGCATTAACCCACAGCACCACACCAGGACTCCATCTAACAATAATTGTTGTTATGTGCCGTGGAGTCAGTTCTGACTCATACAACCCTGTACAGGGTTTCTGAGGCTGTAAATCTTTACGGGAGCAGAAAGCCTCATCTTTCTCCCACAGAACAGCTGGTAGTTTCAAACTGCTGACCTTGCGGTTCACAGCCCGATTCATAATCACTACGCTACCACAATAATGTTGTTGTTGTTAAGTGCCCTCGAGTCGGTTCCGACCCATAGCGACCCTGTACAGGGTTTCTGAGGCTGTAAATCTTTACTGGAGCAGAAAGCTTCATCTTTCTCCCACGGAGCGGCTGGTAGTTTCGAACTGCTAACCTTAAGGTTCGCAGCCCGATTCGTAACCACTACGCTACCAGAGCTCCTTAGCACAATAATAGCAGCCACTAAATCATGGGCAGCAAGCGTAAAGAGAATAGGAAAAAAAAATTAAGTATCCATTAAATTCTGCCCCTTTCCTGTTATAATTGACTGAATCCCACAGAGTGGGTCTCAAGGGAGCTGGTACTGCCCCCTAAGAGACATTATAATTGTCAAAACGATTTGCACAGTATATTCTGTTAATTCACTATTACAACTACAATATTGCTATACAGAGGAGTTTTGGTAGTATAGTGGATTACGAGTTGGGCTGCTAACTGCAAGGTCAGCAGTTTGAATCCACTAGCCACTCCATGGAAGAAAGATGAGGTTTTTTTGAAGCTGCGGAAACCCTACACAGTCGCTGAGTCGGAATTAACTCCACACCACATCCCCACCCCCACCCCCACAGAGCACACAGAAATGATATATGCTAAGTGTGTGAGATCTGGTGCCGAATCCAAAACTTTCCATCTTGGTAATAGCTTATTCACTGTAACTGGCAATGAACGGCAGGAATCAGAGAAGTGAACCACAGAGCAGCTCAGACCTTCAGAGTTTACGAAACAAAAAGATGTTCTACAATGCTGTAGCATGAAACTATGGCATCTGTGCAAAGGTTATTAATATTACCTATATGCTGCTTGGAACAGTAATGTATCTTAACATCTCATTCCTACTTCAACTGAGGATGCTTTTTTATAAAATTATTGTCATAAATGGGTTACTGCAACACTAGGTATTTTCTCTTGGCATCTTTTCTATCTTTGCTGGTTCATTTTCTTATTCTTGCTTGAAACAATTCCTGATGTTCTCCCTTTCTTCTAATACTCATTAGAAGCAGGTGTAAACACCTTAGTACACCTTGACCTCTAGCTCGTTACAATGCTAACCATTCACACATTGCAATCCGCGTTTACATATTGTTCCCCTTTCATTTCTCCCTAGATGCAATCATGGTGGTGGTGGTGGTTGTGCATTGTGGAGTTGGCTCAGACTCATGGCAACCCAGTACAGGATTCCCGAGGCTGGAAATCTTTACGAGAGCAGAAAGCCTCATCTTTCTCCTGTGGCGCAGCTGGTGGAGTCAAACTGCTGACCTTGTGGCTAGCAGCTCAACTTGTAACCCGTACGCTACCAGGCCTCCTTATTTAAGCAACATATTGATTTTTAATTGTGTGTTGTGTTGTTAGCTGCCAATTGAGTCACTCCCCAAGTCATGGAGACACCATACTTCACAGAACAAAACACTACCCTTCTGTGATATATCCCCACAGGATCAGACTGGCTGACTTCTGAAAAGAGATTGCCAGTCCTTTCTTCCTTGTGTGTTTTACACTGGAAGCTCTGAGGAAATCTTTTTGGCATCAAAGCAACACACAAGCCCCCACTGAGATATAGTAGTGTTTGCCTATGAAGTGCATTGAGACTAGGGTCTCCCACATTTTGTTGTTGTTGTTAGGTGCCATCCCACATGGGAGGTGAGAATTCGACCACGGAATCACTGCCCTCCCACTTTCGCATGTGGTGAGCTTGAACCGCCAACCTTGTGGCTCAAATCGACTTCGCAGTCCAGCGCCATTAACTCAGCATTGTATAAGGGAAGTTGTTAAGTGCCGTCGAGTCGGTTCCGACCCATAGCGACCCTGTATAGAGTTTCCCAGGAGCAGCTGGTGAGCTTTAACCACCGACCTTGCAGTTCAAACGGTTCTGCAGTCTGGCGCACTCACCCACAGCGCCACACCAGGACTCCAGGGAAGGTTTTAAGATTAATGAATTTCATATCAGGGTTGCAAGTCGACTTTACAAACATTTGTTCCAAAAGCAGTGAGGCTGACTGGCTTCTGCCAAGATTGAGAACCATGGTTTTAAAGAATGAAATCATGTGCTGATTAGCACAAATCAAACGCAAAAGTTTCCTCTGCTTAAGGAAAGCCCGGGGCTCCCGTGATGCCATTGCATGGGGCCAGACCCCTATTGCCAGTACACACCCACTGCTGTAACCCCACCCCGGCTTTAACACAGGGTGAATCATTGGCTCCTGAGCACTTAGGGGCCAGGGACCCTTCCGGGAATTTGACAAAAGCTGCAGGCGCACCAGGAAACTCACTTAACGCTTCATATCCAGTGTCAGGAGGCTCCCAGACACACCCTCTGTAGCCCCTAAGTAACAAACTCCAGTCTTAAGAGCCTGGGAGCGGGGGTGGGGAGTAGGGTGCGGGGCCAGGAAGGGGTGTGGGCTCCACAGTCAGTGTGCGGGCTCTGAACCCCCGTCCCTCCTCTTCCCAGCAGTGTGACTTGGGACAAAGCGCTTGACCTCTCTGTGCAGAGGTAGAGTGAACCCGTGCAAGTCGAGTGCCTGGCAGACAGCAAAGGCTCAGTGAGTTGAGCTGCCACGGTCAGCAACACCGTGCCCAGTCCTCGCCTCCGCTGGGGAGGGCCTTGGGGTCGCCTCAAGCGCGGGGCCCGGCTGCCAGGGGGACCGGCTCGGACGGCCCCGCCGCCCCGCCCCGCGCGGATCCCAGGACGGCGCGGACCGGGTGGCCCCGCTGCAGCCGCGACGAGGGGCGACTGCCCAGGACGCGGACCGGCCGTCTGGCCCGTACCCTCGCCCGCCCTTCGGCCTCAGACGCTCTTACCCCGCCTCAGCCCCAACGGCCGGCACCGCTTCCCGCAGCTCACCTCCTGGGCCGCCGCTGCTGCCGCCACTACTGCCGCTGTCTCCGCCGCGCAATCTCGCGAGACTTCGCTCTCGGCGCTCCCCCGCGCTGCTCCGCGTTCTCCCTTCCTCCTCACGGCGCGGAGCGCGACCCCGGCCTGGGCGGTCTCTATCAGCTCCCCCTAGACGACGACGCCGCAATTCCCCGGGCAGACGTAGCCAGCCAAAGGACCCCTCACTCTCGCTCCTGCATGCATTCTGCCCACGCCCGAGGTGGGCAAGGGTTAAAACCCAGGTGCGAGACGGCGCCTCCTCTCACCTGGCCGGCGGGGTGCGCATGCGTGTGCCCAGGACCCTAGACCTAGGAGGCTTTGCGAAAGGTCTGATCACTGTAATCTTGACTGCCAGTCTAGGCGGGCTACCGTTTCACATCCTCCCCACTCCAGAGGAAGAAACTTGGACGCCACTACAGCCAGAGTTGGTGGGTTGGGGGAAAAAACAAAGTTAAGTTTCTGTTTCCAGGGTCCACAGCTAGTAATTGGCAGAGGCAGGAGTGGAATCTGGGGTTGTCTGACGCTCCAGACAAATGCTGCCCGATTTTCATCCGCCCCCGCGAGGTCTTTCCTTCCATCAGCCCTGACCCTCATTTCTCCGCAAAGTCATAGGAAGCCGCTCTGCACACACTTATAAGGCCTCCCTGTGCAGCCCCCTAAAAGCCATGTAACTGTCTAGTCCCTTCTGTTTCCACTTCACATTGGTGACATTTTGATGGAAGAAAGGGCACACACGATGGTAGGAAGCACGCAGAAAGATACAGCTTTTTTCCAGGGTTAAAATCTTACAATTCTATTAATTGTTTCTACAGAAGAAAAGCTGACATATTCAGGGCCCATCACGGGTGCTACCAATTTTCTTCTCAGTTAAGTTACAGGAAGATGGAGACTCAGGGAAATGAAAAAATTGCACAAAGGTACCATAACCAAACCATTTGCCATCGAGTCACTTCGGACTAATGGTGACCCCATGTGTGTCTGAGAAAAACTGTGTCCCATTAATGAGTTGCTGGGTCAAAGGGCTCAGGACATAGCCTCTGGGGACACCAGGGACAATGAGCATAACCTAAGCCACAAAGACAATGTGTTACTTTCAACTTTGGTGCAAAACAACTGGGGTCTTAAAAGCTCATGAGATGCAGCTATTGGTCACTTCCTGTACAGAGGGATGAAATTTAAAGACACATGGAAACAATTAGTCTAATGGGCTAATGGACCACGTGAACATCTGTCTCCAGGACCCTGACACCAGAGTTACCACTACCAATTGCTCTGAAAGGGATCACATTAGAAGGTCCTGATTACACTAGGAGAAAAATGTAGAACAAAACTCAAAATCACAAAGAGACAGGCTTGTGGTTGGATTGAGACTCGTGGAACCATGAGATTATGACCCTTAGTCACCCTTCAGGAATGGAAATTATTTCACTCATGTATCTAAATTTTCAACCAAACAATGTTGCTGCTATTATTCAGTGTGCTTGGGTTGGTTCCCACTAAGTGTTGCGATGTGCCCTGAACCATCCTCACAAATGTTCATTTAAGCCCACTGTGGCTGCCACTGTGCCAATCCCTCTCATTTTTGTGAGGGGGTGGGGAGAGATCTTCCCTTTTATCACTGACCCTCCACTTTATTACACATGATGTTCTCCAGGGACTGGTCCCTCCAGACAACAAGTCCAAAGTATGAGAGACAAGGTTTCTAAGAGCTTCTAAAGAACATTCTGATTGTACTTCTTCCGAAACAGATCTGTTGGTGCTTCTGTCAGTACCTGGTACTTTCAGTATTCTTCTCCAACACTATAATCTGAATACATTAAATCCTCTACAGTCTTCCTCATTTCATTGTCCAACTTTCACACGTGTATAAGGCTACTGAAAATACCATGACTTGGGTCAAGGGCACTTTAGTCCTCAAACTGACACTTTGGCCTTGAACACTTTAAGGAGAATTTTTACAGAAAATCTGCCTAATGCACTACATCATTTGATTTCTTGGCTGCTGCTCCCGTGAGCATTAACTGTGGATCCAATCAAAATGAAGTCTTGGACAACTTCAATCTTTTCTCCGTTTATCATGAAGTTATTCCTTGGGCCAGTTGTAAGGATTTTTGTTGGCTTTACATTGAGGTGCAATCTATACTGGACGCTGTAGTCTTTGATCTTCATCAGTAAGTTTTTTAAGTCCTCTTCACTTTCAGAAAGCAGAGGTTGTGTCATCTGCATGTTGCAGATTGTTAATGAGTCTTCCTCCAAACCTGATGCCATATTCTTCTTTCATATAATCCAGTTTCTCAGATTATGTACTCAGCATACAGATGAGTAAGTATTGTGACAGAATAGTTTTGGCCTACACCTTTCCTGATTTTAAACTGTTAGGTGTCCCCTTATTCTGTTCGAAAGACTGCTTTTTGGTCTATGTACAGGTTCCTCGTGAGCACAATCAAGTGTTTTGGAATACCCATTCTTCACAGTGCTATCCATCTCTTATCATGATCAACACAGTCGAAAGCCTTTGCATAGTCAAAATCATACGTAAACATCTTTCTGGTATTCTCTGCTTTCAGCCATGGTCCATCTGACATCAGCAATGATATCCCTAGTTCCATATCCTCTTATGAATCTGGCTTGAGTTTCTGGCAGTACCTTGGTGGTGTACTTTTGTAGCCATTTTTGGAATTATCTTCAATAAAATTTTAATTGCATATGATAATGATATTTTTTGATGATTTACACATTCTGTTGGGTCACTTCTCTTTGGAATGAGCACAAAAGTGGATCTCTTCTTATCAGTTGGCCAGATAGTTAGTTGTCTTCCAAATTTCATGGCAGAGATGAGTGAGTACTGCCAGTGCTGCATCAGTTTGTTGAAAGATTTAGAATTGTAGCAATTCCTGGAAGCTTGCTTCTTTGCCAATACCTTCAGTGCTGTTTCGACTTTTTCTTTAAATACCATCAGTTCTTAATTATATGCTACTTCTTGAAATGGTTGAACACACCAGTTCTTTCTGGTACAGTGACTGTGTATGCCTTTCATCTTTTGATGCTTTCCGCATCCTTCTGTATTTTGCCCAAAGAATTCTTCAATATTGCAAGTGGAGACTTGAATTTTTTCTTCAGTTCTTTCAGCTTGAGGAATGCTGAGCGTGTTCTTCTCTTTTGGTTTTCTAACTCCAGGTCTTCTCACATTTCATTAGAATACTTGATTTTGTCTTCTTGAGCTGCCCTTTGAAATTTTCTGTTTAGTTCTTTTACTTCCTCATTTCTTCCATTAGCTTTAGCATCGCTACACTGGAGAGCAAGTTTCAGAGTCTCTTCTGACATCCATTTTGATCTTTTGTTTCCTATCTTTTTAATGGACATTTGCTTTCTTCTTGTATGATGTTTTGGTGTCATCCCACAGATCTTCTGATCTTCTGTCATTAATGCATTAAATCGGTTCTTGAGATGGTCTTTAAATTCAGTTGGAGTATGTTCAAGGTCATAGTTTGGCTCTTGTGGACGTGTTTTAATTTTCTTCCACTCCAGTCTGAACTTGCATATGAACAATTGATGGTCTATTCTACAGTCTGCCCCTGGCCTTCTTTGGCTGATGATATGGAGCATTTCCAACTTCTCTTTCCATACATGTAGTCAACTGATTCCTGTATATTCCATCTGGTGAGGTCCATGGGTATAATTGTCTTTTATGTTCATTAAAAAAGATGCAATGAATAAGTTATTGCTTTTGCAAAATTATTTCATGTGATGTCCCGCATCATTTCTATCACCAAGACCAGAATTTCCAACTACTGGCCCTTCCCCCTTTGTTTCCAACCTTCACATCCAATCACCAGTTATTATCACTGTATCTTGATTGCATGTTCGATCAGTTTCAGACAGAAGAAAATGGTAGAATTCAGTTTCATTATCACTGGCTTTAGTGATGTAAATTTGAATAACAGTGGTATTAACTGGTCTTCTTTATATACCTATGGATATTACCCTATTACAGATGGCGTTGTGTTTCAAGATGGATCATGAAGTGTTCTTTTCAGTAATGAATGCTACAATATTCCTGTTGAATTTGTCATTCCTCTTGAATTTATCATTCCCAGAATGTTATTGGTAAGTGCCTTTGAGTCGGTTCTGACTTATAGGGACCCTATATAGAGTTTCCAAGGAGCAGCTGGTGGCTTTGAACTGCAGACCTTGTGGTTCCCAGTCCAGTGCTGATCCTACAGGGCTACATCAGTAGTACTATTTCAGGCATAGTAAACCATGTGACTGTTAGATTCAAAATGGCTGATACCTGTCCATTTTAGCTCCCTACTGCCTAGGATAAGAGCTCTGGTAGCGTAGTGGTAACGAGTAGGACTGTGAACCTCAAGGTCAGCAGTTTGAAACTACCAGCTGTTCTGCATGAGAAAGTTGAGGTTTTCTGCTCCCGTAAAGATTTACAGCCTCGGAAACTCTATTCAGGGTCGCTATGAGTCAGAACCAACTCCACAGCACACCACCACCACACCACCAATGCCTAGGATATCCATCTTGATGTGTTTCATTTCATTTTTGACTACTTCCAATTTTCCTAGATTCAGTCTTCATACATCCCAGGTTCTGACTATATTAATGGGTACTTGCAACTGTTTCTCCTTATTTTGAGCTGTATTGTGCCCCATCAGCAAATGAAGGTCCTAAAAGCTTTACTCCATTCACATCACCATGGTCAACTCTCCTTTGAGAAGGCTACTCTTCACCAGTCATATTTTGAGTGACTTCCAACCTGAGGGTTCATCTTCAGGCACTCTAGCTGACAATGTTTCAGTGCCATTCTCGTTTTTATTTTCCGGAACGATATCTAACACTGCTCCGCTGCTATTCATAAGGTTTTCAGCGGCTAAACATTCAGAAGAAATTCTCCTCTCCTTCTTCCGAGGAGGTCTTAGTTTGGAAGCTTCACTGAAACCTGCCCACCATGGATTTACCCAAATGCTATTTAAAATACTGTTGGCATAGCTTCCGGCATCACAGCAACATGTAGGC
>NW_006408620.1:2723755-2734491 GCF_000296735.1 Chrysochloris asiatica
TATACGATAGAATTAATGTAAAACTAGTGTTCTTCCCTGTAAACTGTCACATAATTCACAATAAAACATTAAGAAAAAAAGAATAAAACACTGCCTGATCTTGGAGCTGCTGAGGATTATAGACTCATGGAGGGAGACGGATATGTGCTGGCAGCTGGGGGGGCAGGGTGTACCTTTGGCTGTTTGAATGATTGTATATTCCTAAGTGTTTTGCTGCACATCCAAAAAACAAAAAAACAGAGGGAATAGAAGCAAATACTGTTTAATGATGTAATCATTGCAATGAAACGAACTAATGTTTCCCCATGTAAGCTATCACTCAATTTACAATAAAAACTTAAAAAAAAACCACTGTCTGCTCTTGGCAGCCTCACAACTGTTGTCAGGCTTGAGCCCGTTATTGCTGCCACTGTGACAATCCACTTTGTTATGAGTCTTCCTCTGTTTGGATGCCCCGCCACTTCACCAAGCATGATGCCCTTCTCCGGGCACTGATCTCTCCTGACAACATGTCCAAAGTGTCAGAGACGAAGTCTCACCATGCAGGCTTCTAAGGAGCACTCTGGCTATCCTTCCAAAACTGAAGTGATGCCAAAATGCACAACCTAGGAGCTCTGGTAGCGTAGTGTTTACGAATCGGGCTGTGAACCACAAGGTCAGCAGTTCAAAACTACCAGCTATTCCATAGGAGAACCATGAGGCTTTCTGCTCCCATAAAGATTTACAGACTCAGAAACCCTGTACAGGGTCACTATAAGTCGGAACTGACTCCACGGCACATAGCAACCACAACCACCACCAAGACTTGAAATATGGTTTTCAAAAAGCACTATGAAAAGGCCTGTTGATCCAAAAGAAACTTTATTTATGCTTATAATGGGGTTTCTGTAATGCTCTTTCACTCTGTAAGAAGCTATTAAGCACCCAAGTGTCAACTGTTTTGTTAGCAGTACACACGACAGAGATGGTCCATGTTGTCATTGCATGTATGACCTAGTGGGAGAGAGAGCTCTTAATCAAATAATTTAACAAAGAAGTGTTGAAATGTAATGTAAAGTGTTGTGGGTTTTGGTGCCACTAAACTGGTTTCAACTCATATCAACCCAAACACTGCTCGGTCCTGTGCCAGCTTCACAATTGTTGTTATATTTAACACCGGTGTTGCAGCCACTGTATCAACTTGTCTCATTGAGGGTCTTTTTCACCGACCCTCTGCTTACCAAACATGAGTCCTTTTCCAAGGGCTGGTCATTCCTGAATAATGTGAGAGTAGAATGACAAAGATGATAGTAGAATGGAGTCCTGGTGTGGCGCTGTAGGATAAGCACTGAACCACAAGGTCAGTTTGAGCCAGGTCGGTAGTTCAAACCCACCAGCTGCTCCTTGGAAACCCTAACAGGGTCGTTATGAGTTGGAACCAAGTCAACAACAAAGAATAACAAATGACAAAAAAATGCCTAGACAGAATCTCCAGTAGGTAGTATTCAATCTGTCTGGGCGGAGCTGATGAAAGGAGATACAGATAGGTAACTTGTGATACTGTAGTGAATAATGCTTATCAGGATGGATTATGAAGGTTGGAAATGCAAAGGTAGAAGTTTTGTAACAAGGAAGGGAGTGATTAATTCTCCAGGATAGGAGCAGAGGCCTCTGGGACCATCAACAGAGAAGAACCGAGAGCGAGACCCTACCCAGAGAAACAGAGATGCCTGAGATGGAGACAGAGATGATGACATGGAGTGATGAAGTGACTGGGGATTTTGGACCGAGAAGGAAAGGGACTGTGGGCTGAAAACTGGGGGGAGGAGGGGGAAGTATAGGGGGCGGGTTTCTGGGATATACCCTTTGGGTGGTTGAGGATGCATGGAGAGGATTGGAACCATGGCAGTGAGATGACATACGATGGAATGAATGTAAAACTAAAGCTCTCCCATGTAAACTATCATATAATTCACAATAAAACATTAAAAAAAAAAAGCCTAGATGGAGGATAGCTAGGGTGAACTAGGCAAAGAGGAGAAGGGAGGGCATTCCAAGGGCAGAGAGAGGGCATGTGTTGGTGCCGTGGAGCCAACTCTAACCCATGGTGACCTCATGTCTCGGAGCAGAACTATGCTCCACAGGGTTTTTAATGGTGAGCGTTTTGAAAGTAGATCATTATGCCTTTCTTTCAAGATGCCTCTAGATAGACTTGGACCTGCAACCAAGTATGTTAACTGTTGGCAGTAGGCAAAGAGGGCAAGGTTGAACTGGGACCTTAGCACTTAGAAACAGTCGAAAGGCAAGAGCCAGAATAGAGGTAAAATGTGTGATGGGAAATACCATTGATGCCCAGATACCCATACTCCCCTGCTGATAAATCCAAACTCATCATGAAATCCTACCACTTCTGCTCTTGTTCCTGGGTAGTGTGAACAGTTGACCAACTCAGCTGTTAACTGAAAGACATAGTGGTTCAAGTCCACTTAGAGGGGTCTTGAAAGAAAGATCTGGAAGTCTATTTCCAAAAGGTCAGCCATTGAAAACCCTATGGAGCGCAGTTCTGCTCTGAACCGGGGGTGGTGGTGGTTGTTATATGCCGTGGTCTCGGTTCCGAGTCATAGTGACCCTGTACAGGGTTTCCCAGGCTGTAAATCTTTACGAGAGCAGAAAGCCTCATCTTTCTCCCATGGAACAGCTGGTAGTTTCGAACTACTGACTTTAAGGTTAGCAGCCCAATTTGTAACCATTACGTTACCAGAGCTCCTTCTGAACCGGGGATGCTATGAGTCAAAATCAACCCAACGACAACTGGTACCACCTCTGCCCCACCAGAGCTTGGTAAGAGATGAGTAGACTGCAGCAAACAGATCTATCTGTCTTGGGGGAAAATCTCACCTTACAAGTCCTGGTACCCTAGTAACCAGGACAAGGGATATGACACAGGCCCTGCTGGCTGGAAGCACCATGTAAGACTGACTTTGGACGTGAGTGATGTTGATGTGACCCGTGGCTCTGGGACGGTGGTTGCAGGGCCAGGCTCCTGAGGGAGGCGGGCATCATCCCTGACGACAGCCGTGGTTGTGGTAGAGGCCAGCTCCTGGCACTCACACATCAGGGTGGCAGAGGCAGCTGTGGTGGTTGGCTCACCCAGCCAGGCCTGCCGTGTGGTTTGGGGCATTTCTTCTAGAAGCTTAGTGTCGTGCAGTGGTTTGTTTAACATGGCATGCTTGTTGTAGCCATGGTCTTTGTAACGCCCACCAGATGACTGGGTGGGACCATGCAGATTGGCTCTATTTCCTCTTTTCCTGATGGGTCTGAGTCAAAGAAGCTGGGGGGAGATGCCAATAGGATCATGTGATTACACTGTGAGCTAATGGTGATTGTAAAAACTTGGACCTTTAACATGGGGATTGGTCAGTTTTGCCTGCTGGGTGAAAAATGAGCCATCTCAGAAGCAGGGGTGGGAATCTCAATACCATCAAGAAAGAAGAGGCAGGACTGGAATGTGTCCTTGGACCTGAGGCCCCCATGCACTGAAACTCCCCAGTGCAGGAACACAAAGCTGTGACACGAGATGGGCAGCAGGGTCAGAGCCAGAGCATCAGACACAAGCTGCCACGTCCCAGCCCACCAGGCAGTTAAGGCACAGCGCAGAATGGAGTGTCTTCTGGCATTTAATCGGGGAAACTAGAACTGACCCACAGAGCTGGAGCTGAACACCTTTGGGTTCAAATTTACAGCAGAGTGGCGTATTGTTGCTGTTGTTAAGGGCCCTCAAGTCACCATAGCGACCCTGTATAGGATTTCCAAGGCTGTAAATCCTTCATTCAAGGAGTGGCTCATGGTGCGTCATGAGCTCAACCACCACCACCCTTGCTCAAAGAATTCTTGACTCTGATTTAAACCACGTCAAAATGGCAGTTTGGGTATCCTCAAAGAATTCAAGTCACGTTCCTTTTTAATCTTTTTTGAGTTTGGGGAACAAAAAGAAATCTGGAAGGACAAGATCAGGGCTAGAGGGTGGATGGGGGTAACAATTCTCAACAGAGTTCTCAGAGGACAGCTCTTGCTACCCTTGAAGAGTGAGCAAGTGTGTTGTCATGATGGAAACCATTCCTTGATGCAAATTGCCTGGCCTTTTTCTCATCAGTGCAATTTTCTGTTTTCTTGAAACTTCTTTCTAATAAGCTCCCATGATTATCCTATGTTCTTCAAGAAAATCTATCATGATGACCCCTTCAGAAGCCCAAAAAACAAGTGTCATAACCTGAGCTGACCTCTTTGCCCTGAGCTGAACTGGCCCGGCAGGTCCCCCCAGAAGCCACTGTTTTTTGAAGGTACTCTGACAAGAGTAAGACAGACATATGGCTACAGAATTTGTCTGCAGCCATCCACGGATTGCAGAGACCTAAACACACATACACACATATATATGTGCGAATATATATATACCAACATATCAACAGTATTTATTTCTATTCAGTGATTTAATATTTTTCCCTTTGACTTTTTATATTTTTGGAAACATGATTATTTCAGAAACAGTAATACAGTTACAAAATGCCCAGAATGTGGACCCCAGGAAGCCAGGAAGAACCCAAAAGTCAAGGTCTGAAATCCAGAACAGGCTAGACAGGGCCAGCAACCGGGCCCAATGTGCAACAGTGTTTATATTTACCAGCCTACTTCCTCGATATCTGATGCTCTCCTCAATGTAAAAATTTAACAGGATTCTACAGAAATATTTATTGGCACACAGAAAAACGATGCCAACAACTTTGTGGCTTTGAGTTACTAGAACATATAATTATTTTATAGTTAATATTTAAGGGACAAATATTTAAAATTACTTTATCATCACAATGAAGACCAAAAATATTCCTTTGTTCTGCCTTTGGGTAACCAATAAAAATTGAACCATTACCTTCCTCGCCCCCTAATAAGAAAATATTTGCTGTTATAGTCTTCAGTCCTTGTAAGTCCAAGTCAATTTAAACTCAATAAATCAGCCCAAATCCTGAAAGCTCCACATTGTCCTGTCAGAGCAAGGGAAGAAAATTCATTTGGGAACTGTCATTAAGATGAAGGAAACTGTCTTCAGTGTGAGAATTGCCTGCTCTCGGGGATTTTCTTGCTAATGTTTTTAAAGATGTTGGATTTTTCGACCTTTTTGTCTTTTTTGCCGAATCCACCACCTCCTCCTCACTTTTGATGTTTGCCTTCATTGCTGTTCACGTTGAGATCCACAAACGGAGGCACCTTGAAACCAAATGGCAGAGACTTGAGGTAAATTTAAATTATTTAACATTAAAGATTTGTTTCACAGAATGGGAATCATATGCTCTAATATATGATTTATATGCTCCCTGGGCTGACTTATAAAGGAAGTAGTTCTTTTCAATCATTTTTCAAGCTGAGACTGAATATCAGAAATTTTGGATCAGGAGAACTCAGATTCACTTAGTGGAACCTTGGATTGCTCCAAGTAATGAAGGAAACCCAATTTTTCCAGGCGCAAGATGAGCAAGGCATGCCCTCTTCCACGTAGGCCTCTGGCTGTTGTGACCACACAATGAATAGACTCCTCAGGGTTATCCCGAGGGTCATACTGAACAATCCAGTCAACTTCAGGAATACCCAGCCCTGAAACTGCAAAAGCCCCACATCTGCACTGCAGAACTGAAAGAAGGCAGTCGTTCACTTATTTTGCTTCTGCCTCCCATGAATGGCCATGACAATAAATCAACGTAGTTCAGCAACTCATAGTGGAATTTAACAGACTTGCAGGAGGAAAAGAACATCATTAGCGTCTTCTTTAGTTTTTTCTTAAGGAATGTAAAGAGTAGAGGCATCTTTTTTGCCAGAGGCACAAGCAACATATCCCTGCTTAAGACCATCCACTGTTGCATTGGCTTTATCATCATCAACACAAACATACAAGGGCTCCTTTTTCAGAGAAATCCTTGCCAGGTCTTCAACTTTTCGAGTTTTTGTGACACAAGAGAGCATGGTCTGTCTGCATACTGGCAGAAGTTTAATGATTTGCTTTAATTCTTCTTCAAATCTAACATCCAAGATTCGATCAGCCTCATCAATAACTGAACACTGTAGATTTTTATACACGAAGCCTGGGGTATTCTGAATATGGTCCAGGAGGCGGCCTGGTGTGGCCACAGTGATGTTGATCCCATTAGCAAGTTTCTGTGCTTCTGCAGATCTGTTACTAACCCCCATGACCAGCCCACTTGTGTGCACGTGGTGTGTCATGAGCTCCTTAAGCATGCCAAAAATCTGCATGGCCAGTTCTCTAGTTGTTATTGTGTGCCGTTGAGTCGATCCCGATCCATAGCGACCCTGTATAGGGTTTCCGAAGAGCAGCTGGTGAGCGTGAACCGCTGACCTTGCAGTTCAAACGGCTTTGCAGTCTGGCGCATTAACCCACAGTGCCACACCAGGACTCCAGTTCCCTCGGAGGTGAGAGGATAAGGAGTCCTATTCTATTCCTCAGCATGAATTTTAGCTTAACAATAGTTCAACTGTAGGGATTAGAAATGCCAGGGTTTCACCACTGCCCGTTTTTACTGCTGCTAGAAGATCCCTGCCTTCCAGAAGGGTCGGATACTTTCATGCTGAGTTTCTGTCATGCTTGTAAAGCCCATTTTCTTTTATTGCCTTCACTGAGCAGATTACTTAGAGAAGTAAATGAGGAATCCTCATTTGCTCCTGTCAGTTCCGTGGGCAGGCTGAGCACTTGACTCTCATCTTCCTCACCGTCTGGCTTCTCCACTCTCATTTCTGCTTCTGTAGGAGCTCTGACACCATCCTCTTCAGATTCCTCTTTGTCTTCGGTTTTTAACTTTTTTGGTGTCAGGCCCAGCAGCATCCCCCGTTTTTCTCTTTTTCTTCTTCTTTTTCTTTTTTAATTCTGAATTGGGAGGCTGTGTTATTGTTTCCCCATTGGCCAAAATGGCAGATTTCTTGGGGGATTTTAAAATTTTTACATTTCCCAATGCTTCTTTAGATACATCTCCGTTTTGGGCTCCAGACAATCCCACATTCATAGACTCTTTTACAGATTTTTTTCTCTTTCCCACCTCCCACTGTTTCTTTATGAAGGTAGATTTCCACTTTGGGCTTCTGGTAGGCCCACACCTGATGTCCCCTGTAGTCTGAGGTTTTGCGGCCTCAATTTCAGGTTCTGCTTCTCTATCTCGCACAGGAGTTTCCTGGGCACGTGAGTCATGACGTCAGAGGACTGCTGTCACACTAACACCGCAGTGCGGCTCCTCTGCCCTCTTGCTGACGCTATTTCTTCCGAGCTGCACGTGTATTCCTCTCTCTATAAACTCTTGGTGTGGTGCTGTTGGATAAACACTGCACTGCTTAACTCAACGTTGGTGGGTCAAACCCACCACACACTCCTGGGAAACCCTATCCAAGGTCACTATGAGTCAGAACTGACTCAACAGCCCTCAACAACAGCAACAAAGCAATATAGTTTAGTTCTCAAAACGGGTACACTTGTTGGCTCTCCCTGGCTACAATCACCATCAACGGTACTTCCCACAACTGTGATAAAAATAAGTCGTAGGCTCCTTGCTGTCACCAAGCTGCTGGTCTGACCCTAACCCACAGGACTCTGGATTTCCCCTTCCCTGAGCTAAAGTTGCTCTCGTTGTTTTGGGTGCCATTGAGTCGGTGCCAACTCATAGCAACCCTGTACACAGCAGAACATGAAACACCAGCCTCACAACTGTTATGTCTGAGCCCACTCTTGTCACTATGTCAGTCCACCTCACTGAGGGGCTTTCTCTTTTTCACTGATTCTCCACTTGATCGAGCGCGATGTTCTTCTGCAGGGAGTAGTTCCTCATGATATTATGTCCAAAGTATGAGAAACAAAGTCTCCCCTCCTCGCTTCTACAGAGCATTCTGGATGTACTTCTTCTAAAGACAGATTTGTTTGTTCTTCTGGCAGTCCATGGTAATTGCAATTTTCTTCACCAACACCATAACTCAAATGCATCGATTCTTCTACTGTTTGCCTGGAGGTAAAGCATGTAGTTAAACCAAGTCGAGTTAGGTTCTCTGTGCCTTCCAGCCCTAACATTCACAATGGTACAGGGAGACAGGAAGCAATTTGGGGGAGGGGGGGTGCAAACTTGCCTCCTCCCTGACTATATCAGGAACTGACCCCAAATCTTGTGCAACTCCTTGAATCTACCCTGGTGTGGCGCTGTAGGATAAGCACTGAACTGTTAATAGCAAGGTTGGGGGTTCAAACCCAAGAGCTGCCCTTTGGAAACCTTATATTAGAGTCTCTATGAGTTGGAACCCGTTCGATGATACTTAGCAACAACAACAGCATCTCTCCCACATGCCAGTCCTTCTCAGGTAAACTGTTGTTGCTAGGTGACGTACACTCGTTCCCCAAATCATGACAATCCTGTACACAAATGTCTCATCCCTGAAGGACTGCACAGTTGTGAGCCACAGAATTTCCACTGGTGGGTTTTTGGAAGTAGATAGTCAGAACTTTCTTCCTAGTACATCTTAGTCTGGAAGCGTCACTGAAACCTGTTTAGCATCTCAGTAACACAAGCCTCCAGTGATCGGTGGCAGCTGCATCTGGGGTGCTTCTGCTGGGACTCAAACCCAGGTCTCTTGCATGAAAGGTACAGACTCTACCGTTGAGCCAGCAGGGCCCCCAATCTAAACCCTTTGCTGTTAGCTGCTATCAAGTCAGCCTCAGTTCATGGTGTCCCCATGCACAGGAGAATGACAATGCCCGGTCCAGAACCATTGTTGAGATAGGTTGTAGATCAGACCATTATGGTCCACAGGTTAGTCCTTTGTTGTTGTTGTTAAATGCCGTCAAGTCGGTTCCAACCCAGAGTGACCCTGTATAGAGTTTTTGAGGAGAAGCTGGTGAGCTTGAACCACTGATGTGGTTCAAACCAACTTTTCAGTCTAGTGCATTAAACCACAGCGCCACACCAGGCTCCTACCCAGTTCTAAATACTTTGCTTCAGAAAACATTCTTCCGGATGGCTTCTGGCCCTTTGACTTATTTAATGTGCATAAAGAGGTTCTATTTCTTGCTCAGCTCACACATCTGGTAGCTGGCAGAGCTGAAGATGTGGAGGCAAATCTTAGACTTTTCACCACTAAGCTTTCATGCCAAGCACCATCCTGGCCTACTAAACACACACGCATATGTATACACATATCTGTCTATCTATGTTATTGTTAAGTGCCATCAAGTTGGTTCCAACTCATAGTGACCCTGTAGAAGTTTTCCAAGGAGTGGCTGGTGAGCTGGAACCACCAGCTTTGTGGTTCAAACCAACCTTGTAGTCCAGTGCATTAGCCCACAGCATCACACCAGGATATATATTGTGGTTATATGTCATGGAGTCAATTCCAACTCATAGTGACCCTGTGTAGGGTTTCTGAGTCTGTAAATCTTTACAGGAACAGAAAGCCCACGGAATAGCTAGTAGTTTCAAACTGCTAACCTTGAGGTTAGCAGCCTGACTCATAACCACTACACTACCAGATATCTATATCTGTATCTGTATCTATCTGTCTATCTATCTATCTATCTATCTATCTATCTATCTATCTATATATTAGGAGCTCTGGTAGCATAGAAGTTATGAATCGGGCTGCTAACCTCACAGTCAGCAGTTTGAAACTACCAGCTGTTCCGTGGGAGAAAGATGAGGTTTTCTGCTCCTGTAAAGATTTACAGCCTAGGAAACCCTGTACATGGTCACTATGAGTCAGAACTGACTCCACAGTACTTAACAACAACAACAACTATATATATATATATATAGTCTTGAGCCCAATGACATAAAATAAAAAATGCTTAAATCCAATTATTGGTTATATGGTCTCAACCAAGTTTCTTAATTATCACTGTGAAATGGCAACCCTGTATAGGGTTTCCAAGGAGTGGCTGATGAATTTGAACCTCTGACCTTGTGGTTCACACTGACCTTGTGATCCAGTGTTTATCCTACAGCATCACGCCAAGATTCCTACAAACAAAGTAAGCGATCTGAAATCTGAGAAATCAAGTGAGAAGACAGTATCGGAGCTTTATGAACTATAAAGCTCTATGTGTAATAGAAAATGTTGTGCTGTAGGATAATGCACTTAACCACACAGTCAGTTTGAGCCACAAGATCAGCGGTTCAAACCCACCAATCTATCCTCGGAAACCCTATCAGGATGACTATGAGTCAGAACAAATTCAAGGCCACTTAACAATAATGAGAATGCTAACAATAGGAAGATACACACAACTTAGAATGATCAACCATTTGAGGTCAAAAGGACAGCTTTTACTCAAAGACAAACTTCAGAAGAAAGAGGGATGGAAACAGGAAACACAAGGAGGAAGTGGGATAAGTGATGTTGCATTGTGGGCATTGTAATTAGTGAGCTGAACCAAAATGTCTCTGAGCTATTGACTAGAAAAACAGATCGACCCTGCAAACGCTTACACAACCCACAGTAAAAAGTTAAAGAAAGAAAACAAGCTTGGGACTCTGACCCAGTCACCGCCGCTTTGTAGATTTGTATGAATAAGCACCATACTGAGTCTCTTCTGAGCATCAGATTCTCTGATGCAAAATGGGAATAATGACAGTAAATGTCTTGTAATGTTGTTGTGAGATTTCAGTAAGGTACAATGTATGTGATGCACCCATGCATACAGCCTGTCTCATAAAGAAAACCCCAAA
>NW_006408620.1:2734737-2739940 GCF_000296735.1 Chrysochloris asiatica
TCTTGTCAGTATCATTATTATTTCTCACCGCTTTCCCTCCCTTCCCACCAACCCCAAATGTCTTTGCTAAACATTGCTTCCAGGAATGCGTAGTATTCTCGGAATTCTTGAAAAGAGTTCTTCATTGTCTGATGGTGGTTTGGTGCTCCATTGGCCCCCCATTCCAACTCCCCAGAAAGTCTCCCACTTGATTTCTTAGGAAGTTTGTGGCTGCCAAGAGATTTCTATGTTGGTTCCCTGGATACAGCTAGGAAAATATGGGAGCTCCTGAGACTCGCTCTCTCACTGGTGGACTTTTCCTCACTGGGCTCTTCTGGGTTCATTCCTGTCAGCCCAGGGTACTGTGAAGGCGGTTCCTAGCCTAGCTATGGGAATTCAGGAGCCTAGTCCAATAGGTCTGGAATCATTGATAATGCTACAAGGAATCATAGCTTCTTCTCAGGAGTTTAATTTCAGATTTTTATTTTTGAGTTTGGAATAGCAAGTACCCTATCTGCCACCAGAGTAGACTCCATTTGGCCCATCCTTATCCTTCACATGCCTGGAGTGTAGTGGGCAACCGTGGGTCTTCAAGGAAACATTCCTTGAGGTTTCAGGCTGAACAGTTCTGCATTATTATGAAAGGATGGAAAACCAGAAAATTTCCCCACACCCCAAGTATTACAAGAAGAGTGAACCTGGGAGAACTAAACCAAACCTCAGACAACACAATCAAGGAAAATGTAAACTTAGCTTTTCTGGCTGAAAAGTTTCTTGATGCATTCAGGGAAGGGTTTTGAATTTGGTGTTTGGGCATCTCTTTTAGATGAAAATTCTAACAAAGAAAGATGGCAAGGAAGAGGAAAGAAGGACAGATGGGAGAGAGAGGAGAGCAGAAGTCAATGAGGAAATAAAAAGGCACAGGTAAGAGGCTAGAAGGTTAGGTGCTTAACTATTAACCCAAAGGTTAATGGTTCAAACCCACTGAAAGGCAACTTGGAAGAAAGGCCTGATGAGCAAGGTGTTTCTAAAAGGTTTTGTCATCCTATGGAGCAAGAGATTCTACTCTGCAATAACATGGCGCCACCATAACTTGGAATTGATTCAATGGTAACTGGGGTATTTTGTTTGTCTAAGAGGCAAGATAGTTCCAGGAGTGAGGGTGATGGCTTAAGGATGGGGACTGCTGTGGAGAGAAGTTTCCTCAAAGTGCTGAAGCAGAAAATGGGCTACTTTGCTCCATTCCCCCAAAGTCACATTGGCATACAACTGCTCAAATAAATTAGCAATCCCATCTCAACTGTCACATTTGGCTGGGGCTCACATTCCAAAGTCTATGCTGAATTCATGCACCGCACAGTCGATGAAATCTAAAGTGTGGGATTAGTACATTTTGCATTAAGAAACATGGTAAAGTTTGCTGGGCTCTTTTTCATCTAATGTCAGACAGCAGCCTGTCATGTGTCAGCCATTTTCAGGAGAGAGAGGAAGAGGGGAGAAGTGAGATGGGAGCTTTTAAAATAACTTGTCAAGATTTAAAGACCACCCCTCCCTCCATATACAGAGTAGACAGGGTTGGGCAACTGGACATTGGCTACCCAAAGTGGGGGGTGGGGGGGCACAAAGGCAAGAAGTGACTGGCTTATAAGCTTGGAAGGAGCCTAGATCCAGAAAGTGTGGAGGAAGGTAGAATCTCCATTGAGTAGTATCCAATCTGTCTAGGCGGGGCTGATGAAAGGCAATATGGATAGGTCTCTTGTGATACAATAGTGAATAATTGTTATCAGGAATGATTTGTGAGGGTTGGAAATGTAAAGGTAGATGTTTTGTATCAAGGAGGGGAGTGATTAACTTTTCAGTCTAGGAGCGGAGGTCCCTGGGACCATCAAGGGAGAAGAGTGGAGAGCAGGACCCTAACCAGAGAAGCAGTGACACCAGAGATGGAGGCAGAGACAATGACGTGGAGAGATGGAGCAGCTGGGGACTTTAGACCCAGAGAGGGAGAGGGGCTGTGTGCTGACGACCGGGGGGCAGGCTTGTAGGGTATACCCTTTGGTTGGTTGATGATGCATGGAGGGGATTGTAACCATGGCAATGAAACAATATACAATAGGATGAATGTAAACTATCACATAATTCACAATAAAACATTTGAAATAATAAAAATAAATAAATAAATTTAAAGACCAGCTCTTCAATGAAAAAGCAAGGTAAATATAAAGGAAGAAGGGAGTCTAGAATGAACCTGTGGGGGTGAATTGAAATCAGTGGTATCAGGATGAATTTGAAGTTGTGTGAGTGTGTATCTGTCTATATTTATAAATAAATATATGTACATGCACACTCATGTATGAGAGGACTTAAAAAATTATGGAAAATGGAATTGAAAAAGAATGGAATTTTTCCATGAAGTTTTTTTTTCAATGTTCAGTTCCCTTTAAGTACCCACATCTCCCTGAGAGGCAGATGCAGGCAGCCTGGTGATGAATGATATGGTGTGTACTTGAAGACCTCGCCCTGGTGGAAGCTTTTGCCCACGTGCTGGAAGGCTACCTCCCAGGAAAAGTGCTCTAGCACCAGCGTCTGGGTCTCCTCGCTGCCAGGATCCAGCTTCCTCCACGTGTAGGACTCGTGGACCACCTGCCGATCTGGAATCAGCGGGAAGACAAGCTCTTGGCCTCAGAAGACCCAGACTCCAGAGATGGAGCTGTTGTTGTTGGTTCCAAAGAGGATGACACTGGCAAAGGCATTCTTCCTCAGCTTGTCCAATCGCTGGAACATTCCGGTGATGAGGTTGCAGCACATGAAGGTCCGGCTGAGCTCCTCGTGGAAGCCGTACTCAGAATACCGCAAAGACCAGCCATTCTTATCAAAGTGCTCCCAGAAATCCGGCAGTGCCACAGAGACCGTGTCCCCGTTGGAGTACTTGCGCTTAAATTCATCCAACACAAAGGTACTCTTGGGCAGGTAAGCAGAGGGGTTCTTGGCCTTTGGCTCTGCAGCAAGTGCATTCGTCCAGGTCCTCTTCAGGGGCAGCAGCCGTGGCCTTCTTCTCTTCTTTCCTCTCAGCCTGGGCCTTCTGCTTCTCCTCCCACTGACCTTTCTCTTTCCGTTAGGTGTCCTTCTTAGTCTGGCTCTCGGCAAACTTTTTAGCATCGAACTGAGCCACCTTCTTACAGAGCTTCACCTCTCCCAAGACAGCCCGGAACTGGGGCTGATTAATACGAGTGAGGAGCCAGTGGTTGGTATTAGGGAAGGTCTGACGAAAAGAAGGCTCTAGGACCTATTTGTAGAGCCACAACAGGGTACAGACAACTGTGATATCAGCCAGGGTCACACCTTCACCCACCAGGAGAGTCCTCGTTATCAAGTGAGCATCCATCAGTCCCAGAATTCGTCTCGCCATCTCCTTGGCATTCTCTGTAGCCAGCTTATTGTGATGCATGATGCCAAAGTGGGGAACACTGGCTGGGGGGGAGGGGGGGTACTATGTCGCTGTCAGCAAAGCTCACCCACTGCACCACCTGAGCGGCTGCCTCTGGAGTACTTCTCCGCAGCTCCACATTGCTCACATATTAAGCGATGGCATTGCTTTCAAAGACATAGAATCCATCATCACCCTCAAATGCTTGAACATTGCCAGCAGGAAGTTTGCGGAGAAATTCAGGGGTGCGTTTGGTTTGGCTAAAGTGGAAGTGGGGTGGTGCACAGAACAAGTGGACCTGAGCCTCGCTGTACTTAGCAGCGATGAGGGCTTTGAAGGCACTCCAGTTTGCAGGATATGTGTACCGGTCCCGGCCGCCATTGTGATTCTACAGAAAAAGGGGGTGGGGCGCTCGGAGCTGCCGCAAAGTCTCCTTGAAGTTTTTAAAGCCCCCTTTCTATACAGATACAAAAATATAACTATATATACAGATGTGTGTGGGGCCATGGTATTGGTATACATAATTGATTTCCTTGCTGTGTATTCTGTAAGGGCCCAGAAGCAGAGATGCCCCAATAACAATGAGCTCATGGAGCACCCAGATCTTGGTTTCTAAGCACCCTTCTCCAATACAGGGAACCAGAGCTGCCTGTCCAAATGGCTGATTACAGAGGCAGGAAAGATAAAAGTCTAGAGAACCTGATGTACCAGATAATAAGGAAGTTGCTCAAAACAAAACAACAACAACAACAAAAAAAAAAACACGAGGGTCTTTTCCACAAGACTCTGAAAGAGCTTCCCGTGGCCAAAGTGGAAACAATATGAGCAACAAAATAAATCGTGAAAGCCTTGCATTGTCTGCCATAGAATAAAAGAAGTATTCATGAGTCCATACTGCTGTAAAGAAAGGAAGAAGGATAAAGAGCAGAATGGAAAGGCTAGCTCTTCCTCAAAGAAGAATTCCAACTAATAACTGTAGAAGGAATGAGGGAAATCTTTTTATGAAATCACCATTAGAATACCGCAGCAAGAGTTGCTTCAAGCAAGATCCACTGATGAATGTTAAAGTAAGTGAACCAAAGCTTGAGGAGAAATAGGCTTTACATTGTCTCACAGTTTTCCACCCAAGATATTTGCTATTACAAAGGGAAAAATAGTAACTTTACAGTCCATCAACTGGACATGCCATTTTAACCAAGCGATTGCAGTTAGCTTTACTAGTTAGCTTTATGTCATTTTGATACATATCAGTTATATAACGTGACAAGAAGGGCACTCACTTCCTCTTTGGAGCATTCTTTCCCAAAACTTATAATCCTAGCCTAATCACGAGAAAACAACATTCAAACCCAAATTGAGGAACATTCTACAAAATGCCTGATCAATACTTCTCAAAAGAGTCAAACCCATAAAAGACAAGGAAAACTGAGGAATTAACAGAAGGTTGGAGGAAACTGAGGAGACATGCCAATTAAATGCAATGTGGGATCCTGGACAGAGAAGGGGCACTAGAGGAAACACTAGTGGAACCCAACCATTGTATTGCATCCGTGTTAATTTCTTACCTTTGATCATTCTATTATGGTCATGGAAGATGCTAACGTCAGGGGAAGCTGGTAAAGGGGCTACTCAGCTGCATTTGCATATTTTCAATAATTTAAAAATTATCTCAGTATCTATCCCCTTGATCTGTTTGAACAACTGCCTCTTGGTCTATGTACAGGTTTCTCATGATCACAATAAAGTGTTCTGGAATTCCCATTCTTCACAATGTTATCCATAGTTACGATCCACACATTC
>NW_006408620.1:2740060-2767448 GCF_000296735.1 Chrysochloris asiatica
TTCCACATCCTCTTCTGAATCCAGCTTGAATTTCTGGCAGCCACCTGTTGATACACTGCTGCAAATGTTTTTAAATGATCTTTAGGAAAATTTTACTCGCATGTGATGTTAATGGTATTGTTCAATCTCTGCATTCTGTTGGGTCACCTTTCTTTAGAATGGGCTCAAATGTGATGTCTTCCAATCAGTTGGCCAGGCAGCTGTCTTCCAATTTTTTTGACATAAGACAACTGAGTGCCTCCAGTGCTGAATGGGTTTGATGAAAGATTTTAATTAGTATTCTGTCAATTCCTGGAGCCTTGTTTAATACCAATATCTTCATTGTTGCTTGGACTTCCTCGTTCAATACCATTGGTTCTTGATCACTCGGTAGTTCATGAAATGACTGAACAGCAACCAATTCTTTTTGGTACTGTGACTCTGGATATTCCTTCCATCTTTGTTTGCTGTTTCTAGCATCATTCAATATTTTGCCCATGTTGTTGTTAAGTGTTGTCAAGTCATTTCCAACCCATAGCCACCCTGAATAGGGTTTATGAGGAGTGGCTGGTGGGTTTGAATCACTGACCTTGTGGTCAGCAGAACAGTGCTTATTCTACATTATCATACCAGGACTCATTTTGCCTATGGAATCCTTAGATATTGTAACCAGAGACTTGAATGTTTTCTTTCGTTCTTTCAGCTTGAGAAATGCTTTCTGAAAGTGAAGAGGACTTGAAATAGATACTGATGAAATTCAAAGATACTGATGAAATTCAAAGACCATAGCGCTTGCACATCAATGTAAAGAAAACAAAAATCCTTACCACTGGACCAATACATTACATCATGATAAATGGAGAAAAGATTGAAGTTGTCAAAGATTTCATTTTGCTTGGATCCACTATCAACACTCATGGAAGACATAGTCAAGAAATCAAACAAAGTATTACATTGGGCAAATCTACTCACATGACCTCTTTTAAGTATTTAAGAGCAAAGAGGTCAGTCTGAGGAGTAAGGTGTGCCTGACCCAAGCCACAGTATTTTCTGTAGCTTTATATGCATGTGAAAGTTGGACAATGAATAAGGAAGATGGTAGAAGAATTGATGCATTTGAGTTATGGTGTTGGAGAAGAATATTAAAAGTACTGTGGACTGCCAGAAAAACAAACATCTATCATGGATGAAGTACAACCAGAATACTCCTTAGAAGCCAGGATGGTGAGACTTTATCTCTTGTAATTTGGACATATTATCAGGAGGGACAAGTCCCTCTAGGCTTGGAAAAGTGGAGGGTCAGTAAAAAAAAAAAAAAAGAGGAAGACCCCCCCCCCCAGTGAGATGGGTTGACACAGTGGCAGCAAGAGTGGGCTCAAACATGACAATTATGAGGACACAGGACTGGGCAGTGTTTAGTTCTGTGGTACATAAGGTCACTATGAGTCAGTTCAGACTTGACAGCACCTAACAACAAAGTTACTTCAAAATAAAAAGTGTAAAAAAAATAAATAAAAGACAACACAGTACTGAATTTACTTACTTATTACGGGATTCCTGGTATGGCCCTGTCGGATCAGCACTGGACTGCAAACCACAAGGTTGGCAGTTCACACCCACAAGTTGCTGCTTGGAAACCCTATATATGGTCGCTATTGAGTCGGAATCGATTTAACAACAACACAACATTGATGATAGAAACAGTGTGAACCTGCTTCTAAAACTAGTATAAGAAAAAAGAAGGTCCTTAACTTACTTGTTCAACCTGTCACTATCTAGTCAATTCCAACCCACAGTGACTCTCTAGGACAGAGCAGAACTGCCTCAGAGGGTTTCCACGGCAGCCATCTTTAGGAAACTGACAGCTAGAACTGGCAGCGATTCCTGCCAGAGAGAAGACCAGTAAACCACCACAAGATCCAGAGAGAACAAGACCTCAGCCAAGACAAGAGGCAGTCAGAACCCCAGATGACAGCAGAGTATGTGAGCCTCCAGGAATGCAATGACATTGGAATTTCCCTGGGACTTGGAATGCAGGTGGGGGTGGCAAGGCAAGCCAGATTCTCTAGAGAGCTGAAAGGGTAGGATGACCCACCCTCAAGTTGGCACCTGGATGGCACCTTGTTATCTCCATCTGGCAGCTGGGAAAACGAGTCTCACAGCTACTACTTTGTAAGATTGAGGCAGAGCCTCCATTGATAAGCTCCAGGGGCTCTGGAATGGACTGACCCTTCCTTCCCTGAATCACAAAGTGATTTATTTGCTTCCAGTCCCTTCTGCTAAATTCAAGGTGTTCAAAGTGCTAATCTAACTTTGTTGTTGTTAAGTACCATCCAGTCGCCAACTCATAGTGACCCTGTATAGGGTTTTCAAGGAGAGGCTGGTGGATTTGAACTTCCGACCTTGCAGTTCAAACTGATCTTGTAGTTGAGTGCTTATCCTACAGTACTACACACCAGCACCATCCAAAAAGTCCTGGACTGCTTATTGCAAGGTCGGCAGTTCAAACCCACCAGCCTATACAGCTCCTTGAGAACTCTGTACAGGGTCGCTATAACTGGGAACTGACTCAATGGCACTTAATAACATCAACAGCGATACCTGGTAATTTTTAAAAAAGAAAATGTTGATTCTTTCATATCAATCTACCTCTTATAGGAGCATCATGACTCCGGGAATGAGAGTGGTCTGCATTCTTTGGATGAGCACATAATGACCTAAATGTATTCCGTCACAACCGCAGTAGAATGTCCACAAAGCAATTCTAGGGACACTGGTTAATTTGGTTATCTTATCCATATCAACATGATGACATTTTCCCATGTGCTAGATAGTTTAATATTTTAAAGTTGTTTGCAGGGAGTAAAATAGGAAGCATTGGACACATGGGAAACTATTTAATACTGAAATTCTTCTTAAGTTCTAAAGCTTTTCTAAAGTTCAAGACTTTTGTGATGTTACAGGTGATATCAGGAAAGGTTCAGGAGAAGTTAATTTTTATTGTTGTTTGCTTGCTTTTAAAATTTTATTTTGCAAGAAAATTCAACTCAGAATATGGAAAGAACGATACAATAAGCGCTCTATGTTTTTCCCTCAATTTACCAATTGTTCACATTTTGTCATATTTACTTTTTCTCTTTTTCACCCTAAATTTGTCCTTCGATCCCTTGACATTCATACTCTACATACATACATGTCCACAAACATAAACACATACACGTATATACACACATATAAAACAAATATACACATATACATATTTTTTTCATCATTGAGAATAAATTGTTGATATCAGTGCCCTTTATTCCTACATACTTCATGTATCTCCTAGGAACAAAGACCATATATAACAACAGTGCTGAACACACCAGGAGCTACCATAAGAGCAAACAAATCAGTCTTAGAGGAAGTACAACCACAATGTTCCATACAAGTGAGCATGACAAGACTACGGCTTGCTGACTTTAGACAGGTCATCAGGAAAGACCAACAACTAGAAAAGTACATTATGTTTGGTTAGGTAGTTGTTGTTGTGGTTAAGTGCTGTCGAGTCAGGTCTGACTCATAGCAACCCTGTATAGGGTTTCTGAGGAGCGGCTGGTGGGCTTGAACCACTGAGCTTGCAGCTCAAACCGACCTTGCAGTCCAATGTGTTAACCCACAGCATCACACCAAGACTTGGTTAGGTAGAGGAGCAGCAAAAGTGAGTGAAAGAAAAACTCAGGGAGACAGAGTGACACATCAGTCACAACAATGGACTCAAATGCACCAGCTAGTATGGAGATGGTACACAACCAGGCAATATTTCATTCTGTTGTGCTCAGCAAGAGTGTAAATCATGGAGTCACTGTGAGTGTAAGCCAGTTCAACAGCCAGTAACAACAGTTATCAAATTCAGAAAATTTCATTTTGATAGTACACAATTCAAATTGTATTATGGATGCAGTTGTTCAAAATTCTAACCAGAATGGAAGAATCTTCAGATCAAGAAACAAGCTCGTCTCCTCAGTGCACTGGGTTGGCAGGGAGGGCAATTTAAACACTGACTATCAAAACTGAGGGGCTATAAAGGCATTAAGTGCCTGGCTTACAAGTTTTCATGGGTGTGCTTAGTTTTAGAAGGAGGGGACAAAGGAGGATCCTCACTAACTGATTTTCCTCTTTCCCACATGGGTTTGGTGAAAGGGGTAGGGGGATGATGCTGATAGGATTTTATGATTTCAATTGTCATTGTCAACTGTCAATTGTCATTGTCAAAACTGTAATTGAAGAAGATGCATAACTAAAAGATAGGAATAGTTATCTTTCATGTCAGGAACAGACGATCCCAGGACCATCATTAGGGAAGAGCATGAGTGGAGTATGGGATCCCTGCCTGAACAAGTGATGACAGCAGAGACAGGGCAGAGGTGGTGGCATGGAAAGTCAGATCAGTTTTGGACTCTAGTTGCATGGACTGAGTAAGGCTGTGTGTTTATGGACAGAAAGCTGGCTTGCAGAATGTACCATTTGGACATTTGAATGAATATATATTTTTGTTTTGTGTGTGCATCAAATACTTTTGCTTTGTTCATTTGTGACATGGAAGCTGTAAATGGAGTTCTAGTATGGTGTTATAGGATAAGCAGTGAACTCAATGGCACTGAACAACGACAACCACACAATTATCTAATATGCAACCCATCTCCAACATTTGCCAATTGTCCAATGAAGTCCATTTCAGTAATTTTAGATACCAAGTGCCATAGAGTCTGTTTTGACCCAGAGACCATGTATAGGGTTTTCGAGCAGCAGCTGGTGGGTTTGACTGATGACCTTGTGGTTAGCACCCCAGTGCTAATCCTACAGTACTGCACCAAGAGTGCAATAACTACTAACCTTCCTGTACCCTACTTCCCTCCCATATAGAATAGGGTTCATCACAACCTCTACCTTGAAAGATTGTTGTTGTTGTTGTCAAGTGCCATTGAATCTGTTCCAACTTGTTGTTAGGTGCCATTGAGTCGTGACCCTAGGCACAACAGTACGAAACACTGCCTGGTCCCATGCCAATCTCACAATCATTGTTAAACCTGAGCCCATTGTTGGGCCAATCCATCTCATTGAGGGTCTTCCTCTTTTTCTCTGACTCTCCACTCATAGTGACCCTGAATAGGGTTTCCAAGGAGTGGCTGATGGGTTTGAACTGACGACCTTGGGTTAGCACTACAGTGTTGATCCTACAGTGCCACACCAGGAGTTCAGTAACTCTTAACCTTCCTGTACCCTACTTCCCTCCCATATAGAATAGGAATCATTACAACCACTACCTTGAAAGATTTTTGTTGTTGTTAAGTGCCATTGAGTCTGTTCTGACTCGTTGTTGTTAGGTGCCATCAAGTTGGTACCGACTCACAGCGACCCTACACACAACGGAATGAAACACTGCCCAGTCCCATGCCAACCTCACAATTGTTGCTAAGCCTGAGCCCATTGCTGCTGCCACTGTGCCAATCCATCTCATTGGGGGTCTTCCTTTTTTTCTCTGACCCTCCACTCATAGCAACCCTGTATAGGGTTTCTGAGGAGTGGCTGGTGGGTTTGAACTGTCGACCTTGAGGTTCAAACCAACCTTGCAGTCCAGTGATGCATTATCCTACAGTACCACACCGGGACTCCTTGAACGATGGTAGGGATTAAATGAGTTGACACATTCATTGTCTTAACAACAAAGTTATTATTGTTAAGTTTCATCAAGTTGGTTCCAACTCATAGTGACCCTGTATAGGGTTTCCAAGGAGAAGCTGGTGAGCTTGAACCTCCAACCTTGTGGTTCAAACCGACCTTGCAGTCCAATGCTTTAAC
Organism: Chrysochloris asiatica; assembly: GCF_000296735.1. Lineage (NCBI taxonomy): Eukaryota > Metazoa > Chordata > Mammalia > Afrosoricida > Chrysochloridae > Chrysochloris > Chrysochloris asiatica. The sequence continues at coordinate 2,745,884 of NW_006408620.1, forward strand.
CCACAGCACAACACCAGGACTTGAGCACAAAGACTGGCATACAATAATTGCTCACATCTTTGCTATTACTTGTTGACTTTGTGAACGAATTAATTTATGCAAGAAAGGGCTCTTTTCTATTTGCACTTTACAGCCTTGCTCTTTGGCTTCCACCTTTTCCACAAATCAAAGCCGTGTTTACCTGGTGCCGACAGGTCAGGCTATTGATTAAGAAACTTGAGCCAGGCAGTGGGAAGAAATTCACACCATTTACAGTGAGCTGTTGGATTAACACCTTCAGAGGAGGGAGTGAGGGGCTCGAGAGGGAAACTCACACACAAAAGGGTAGTGTGTATATAGTCTGGTGTATTCCAAAGGGCAGGCCAAGAAAAGCTGGGATGAAATATAATCTTCAGTTTTGCCTCTGTGCACCGTGGGAAGAAGGACAGAACTGCACACTGCAACTGGTGCTCACGTGCCACACAGAGGTGAATTGAAGGTTACAGGGACAAAGATTCAACACACATCATGAGTGGGGGGCACAGGCCACTGGGATCAAAGGGTTTATTCATTCATTTATTTCTTCATTAACTCAGCAAAATATTTATAAAGCACTATGTGTTATGCTGGGATTCCTGGATGGTGCAAATGGTTAATGTGTTTAGCTTCAAGTCAAAAGATTGGTGATTCTAGTCTGCCTAGAGGCACCTTGGAAGAAAGACCTGGTGAGCCTCTTCTGAAAAATCAGTCCTATGGGACACAGTTCTGCTCTGACACACATGGGTCTCCGTAAGTTGGAATTGAGTTGATGACAATTAGTGCCCTTTCCACCAAGGATCATCCAATGGGTGAAACTTGGGAGCAAATGAACTAGGTCATTAAAAGACTTATAAGTCTTTTAATGCTCTCTTTAATAATCAATGATATGAGGCCTAATGGTGAACATTTAGCCAAAAGCAAAGATGAGAAGGCAAGGAGAGGAAGGGAGCTAGAACAATGGAAAGAAAACAAACAATGAGAATAAGAAAAATGCTGACGCATTGTGAAAATTGTAAGTGAAGGCATGGAGCAATTTGTATAAAAAATGGTAAATGGGCACCTCATTTGCTGTGTGGTGAAGAATATGGAATCTACCCTGGAATGCCAGAGGGGCAAGCAGGTCTGTCTTGGGAGAAGGACAGCTGGAATGCTCCTTGAAAGTGAGAATGGCAACATTGTGTCTCATACACTTTGGACATGGGACCAGAAGGGACCAGTCCCTGGAGAAGGACATCATGCTTGGTAAAGTAGAAGGTCAGTGACCAAGAAGTCAGTCCTCAGTGACCTGGGCTGACAAAGTGACTGTAGAAATGTTCTCAGACACAGCAACACGTGTGACGATGGCGTAAGGCCGGGAAGGGTTTCATTCTTTTGTGGACAGGGTCATTGTGAGTCAGAACTGACTACACTTTGCTGTGCTAACTTTCACCTAAAAGAACAATAATCAAAAAAAAAATTTGCATATCTGAGTGGCAAGGCGGATATGTGGTCATGTTGGGTCCTGTGAGAACAGACACCTACATCCTCCAGGGCAAATGGAAACCACAGGCCTTTTTCTCAACCTTAATTTCCTCACTTCTAAAATGGGAATAAACTAAGGATCTAAGTCTTAAAGAGCCATGACTCAGGCCACACACCTGTAACAGGAGGACAAAATGTTTCCTCCTTTCCATCTTTGTGTCTCCTGTGGATGCTGCCATTGAGGGATATCTGGGCCAGCTGGTGTCCAGAGAGGGCCATGTAACTGGTGCTCAGGATCATGGCTCAGTGGACGCAATGAGCAGACTTGCACTAATGCAGCCCTGCGTGTCCAGAAAGGGGAACTCACCTCCTGGGGAGAGGCTCCTCTGGTCACCAATCAATGTTTATTGGCACTTTGTTGTTGTTGTTGTTAAGTGCTTTTGAGTCGGTTCTGACACATAGCAACCCTGTATCGGATTTCTTAGGAGTGACTGGTGAGCCTGAACCGCCGACCTTGAGGTCCAAACCAACTTTGCAGTCCAGTGCATTAACCTGCAGCGCCACACCAACACTCCATTGTCACTCAGTAGATAGATTAAATGAAAAAAAATATGGAGCACAGATGGCCCCCTCAAACTATGAACCTGAGGGAATCTTTAAACCTTGAGTCAAAACTACCCCCTGAAGTCATCTTTGAGTCAGTTAACACCCATTGCCTTTGAGTTGATTTCGACTCATAGTGATCCATGAGCCAAACAGTACTTTAACCTAATTAGAAAAGGAGATCTTATAGTCTGTTTTTTTTTTAAGTTTTTATTGTGAATTATGTGTTAGTTTACATGGGAGAACATTATCTTATAGTCTTTTAAAGCATCATAGTCATTTAAAGAACTATTTATATGTGATTAAATGAACAACAGCAATTAAAAAGGATAAATGAGAAACACAGCAGGCCAGCGAGTTTGTGTTGCGAGCAAAGATCCCATTACTATATGCGTACTTCAACATGCTTGTTAAAGCAGAGGTTCCACAAAAAAGAAGACCCCAATGAGATGGATTGGCACAGTGGCAGCAGCAGTGGGCTCAAGCTTCACAACAATTGTGAGGATGGCACAGGACTAGGCAGTGTTTTGTTCTGTTGTGCACAGCGTTGCTATGAGTCCACACCGACTCGACGACATCTAACAACGTGCTCACCTAACCTGTGTTCATTGTAGCATTATTCACAACAGTAATAAGATGAAGACAGCCTCAATGCCCATCAATGGAAGAATGGATAAGCAAACTATGGTCCATATACACAATGGAATACTACACAAAGTTAAAGGAAAACCACAAGGTGCGCTCAAACCCATCAGCTGCTCTGGGAAACCCTGTTCAGGGTTGCTATGAGTTGGAACTGATTCCATGGTACTTAACAACAACAACAGACAGTTCTTAAAAAAACATAATGCTCTAGTGAAATTAGCCAATCACAAAAGGACAAATAATGTATGAAACCATTGTTATAAAAAGTTAAGAAAAGATATTCTTGCTAAATGAAACATTCTATAATGGGTACTGGGGATGGGGGAGTGTGTATGTTATTTACAGGCTAGAGGGTGGACACATGTTAACATGGGTCATAGGGCAGGCAATATACAAGAGGGAGGTTGGCAAAGGAAAGATGAAAATAGCAGGAGATACAGGAAGGAATGTAAGAGAGAAAGGAAACAGAGGTAAATACTGTTAATTGATGGAGTCCTGGTGTGGCACTGTAGAATAGGCACTGGACCATAAAGTCATTTTGAACCAGAAGGTCGGTGGTTCAAACCCACCAGCCACTCCTTGGAAGCCCGATACAATGTTACTATGAGTTGGAACTGAATTGACTGCACTTAATAACAACAACATTGTTGATTGGCGGTACATGGATAGAATTGCAATCATTGTAGTGAAGCAAAGTGTCTGATTTGTTGAATGTAAAACTGATGATCTGCTCTGTAAACCTTCGCTCAATTCACAATATAAAGTTAAAAAAAGCATAATGCTCAAGGTATACCTTTTAAACTTATTATGCTAAACAACTGTTGGCTTTTAAGAAGACTTGAGGGGATCTTTTTGGTTTAAGGTTTAAAGATAATCTCAGAACAATAGTTTCAGGGCGTCATTTAGCCTCTATGGTTCCAGAAAAGTCTAGAGCCCATGAGAATTTGAAAATTTGTTCAGCCTTTCCCCACTTTTGATCAATATTCTGCGATAGACTCTGATTAAAATGTTCAATGATGGTATCTGGGCAACATCCAGTTCTCTTGGTCTCAAGGTCATGAATACAATCAGCCTCACAATCCATATCCTCCTCCCATCCCCGAGTCTCCTTCTTCCTCTTGCTCCAGTCAGATCGCGATCAATCACCATGGAGTCCTGGGCTGCTAACCACAGGTCGGCAGTTCAAACCCATCCACCGCTCCTCAGAAGTGAGTCGGAACCTCTCTATGGGTCACAACTGACTCAACAGCACTTAAAACAACAACAAATGGAGTGTGGCGGCTCTGTAGGATAAACACAAGGTCTGTGGTCCAAGCCCACCAGCTGCTTCATGGGAGAAAGATGAGGCTGTTTGCTCCCACAAACATGTAAAGCCTCAGAAACCCTATACTGGTTTGCTATGAGTCAGAACCGACTCCACGACACTACTTCGACACTGCACTAAGCATTTATCCACCAATGTCTTTGACATTGTCCCTCAGAAGCCAGTCTTATCATACCACTAAACTGAGGCTCAAAGAAGCAAAGGATTCTCTCCCTAACACCTACATTCTCCACTACCAGAGTTGTTGTTGTTAAGTGCCTTCAAGTCTGTTCAAACCCATAGGGTTTCTGAGGAACAGCTGGTAAGCTTGAACCGCTGACCTTGAGGTTCAAACCGACTTTGCAGTCCAGCTCATTAACCCACAGCGCCACCTCAGGATTCCACTACCAGAGTGCTTGACCTGAATTCTTGAGGTTTGGGAACAGTCAGCATGCCCAGGGTGACGGGGCAGTCTGGCCTGCTGGCTGGCTGGCTGGCTGGCTGGCTGGGTGTGTAGCACAATTGAACAATGAAGAAAGAGCACATGTTAGCTGCTGGCATCTGTACCCCAAGCCACACACAATGTGTCCCCCTGCACAGGAGGACCACAGTGCAGAGACCACCCGAGGAGGAATGCTTAGTGGCCTGGAGTCAGGGTGTGCTAACCACGCGGATGAACGCCATCTGCTCGCTGATTTGGAACAAATGGGACCTGGGGGCTGGTGCTGTGAGGTGTGTGATACCAGGAGCAGAAAGAATCGGGAAAACAAAAGATCTCTCAAAACTCCAGCAATGCAGCTGGCAATGTACAGTAACAACCGTCAAGGGGGAGAAGAGTTAACACCCAGTTGCAGATCCAGTTTTTAAAAAATCAAGTAGGGCCGGGAGTTTGCTTTCAAAAGGGAGGCCCAGACAGGCCCCAGGAGTACCCCCCAGGGGGCCTGTGTTTTGGAGGGCTTTTCCTGCCCAAGCTCTGGCCTACCGGTAAATCTGACTCTCTCACCCGCCACCGGGCCCCAAGAGCTTGGAGACTCACCGGAGCAAACAACTTCGTGAAAACAGTCTGTCCTATAAACAAAACCAGTGGAAAGCGTCCAGCCCCACACAATGCAGCTAATCTTCTGGGCACACATTTCCCGTCCGGGAGCTCAGCTTGGACACTGCTTCCTCCTAGGTGGAGGTAAACGCCACTTGGCCTGTGGATCCAAGAATAATAATGCTCAGTGGATTCCCCTCTGTGGGAGGCAGAGCAAGCAGGAATTCAGAAGCCAGGCTTTGCTGTTTCCCTCCTTTCTTTTTTTAAAGAGACATTGCAGGTTTCCTGGGCAGTGCAAATGGTTAATGCATTTGGCTGCTAACCGAAAGGTTGGAGGTTTGAGTTTATCCGGCGGTACCTTGGACGAAATGCTGGGTGATCTATGTCCTAAAAATCCTTCAGAACACAGGTCTGCTCTGACACACCATGAATTGGAATCCACTCAACAGCAATAGGTTCAATGTATTATTGGAAAGAACTTGGGCTTGTGAACCACACAATCCTGGATTCTAATTCAACTCTATAGTCCATGGGCCGCTAGAAAAATGAACAAATCTGTGTTGGCAGAAGTACAGCCAGAATGCTGCTTAGAAGTGAGGATGGTGAGACTTTGTCTAAAATACTTTGGATATGTTATCAGGAGGGACCTGTCCCTGGACAAGGATGTCATGATTAGCAAAGTAGAGGATCAGGGAAAAAGAGGAAGACCTTCAACAAGATGGGTTGGCACAGTGACTGCAATAATGAGCCATGCGACAACATGGAAGTGATTTTGAAGATGGCAGAGCACCAGGCAGTGTTTTGTTCTGTTGTACATAGGGTCACTAAGAGTCAAACCGATTCAATGGCACCTGACAACAAACAACAACTCATCTTTGTCACAGACCAGTCATGTGCTTTGGGACAAGCAATTGAACCTCTGGGAACTATCATTTCTCCACTGTTGATGTGGATTGTGAAAAGACACTCACCCTCACGAAGGCTCAGTATGTGTAAAACTGAATTATTGAGATACCTCTTCTGCATCCATTGGTGGTGGTGGTGGTAGGTGCCGTTGAGTCAGTTCCAACTCATAATGACCTTGTATAAGGTTTCCAAGGAGCAGTTGGTGGGGTTTGAACTGTCCACCTTGCAGCTAGCAGTCCAGTGCTTATCCCACAGTGCCACACCAGGGCCCATTAGATTGGTAAAATTAAAATATCGGGCAACACTGCTTTGCCAAGAGATCAGAAGAACTGAACGGTGCCTTGCTCCCATTACCAGTCAAAGATTCCATACTGACCAAAAGGGGGGAAATGCAGAACAGACTTTTTCCATAGACTCTAGACTTTCTTAAAACCAGACTAACTAGTGAAATTGTCTGCCATAGCATTATGCTATTCTAAGAACTATCTTTATGGGATCAAATTGGCAATAGCAACTTGAAAGATTACATTGGAACCTTAGGGAGAAGTGAATTTATGTTAATGGTAGAGGAACAAATCAGAATTGGATGGTGAGAATGGGCGATCAACTTGAAGACGACAATCAATGTCACTGAAAGGCACGTGCAGAACCCGATGCACTACACGTGTGTGCTTGGCAGTGCATATTCTCAACAACAATTTTTTTTTTAAATGTATGACAGCACCAAATGTTAATATCATGAAGAAATGGAAACATTCCTAGATTGTGGGTGGGAATGCCAATCGATATAACCATTCTCAAGGGTAACTGGCCTCATGTAGCAGAACGTATAACCCGACAATTTCTCTGATTTTGCCCTCCTAGGACAAGTGTGAAGATTCCAGTCATTATTTCTATAAAAATGAACAAACGGCAGCCATCTAAATGAGTATTGCCAGGGAAAGGGATGATGAAAAATGGTGCGTCCTTATAATTTAAAGGAATGAACTAGATCTATTTGTGGAAACAGAGAGACCTCAGAAACTTCTATAAATGAAAAGTACTAGGTGTACTTATTCCAATTACAAGGCAAAAATACTAATATGTGAGTATCTTTTCTATTCTGTGCTGTTAAGTCAGTTCTGACTCGTAGTGACCCTGTATAGGGTTTCTGAGAGTGACTGATGGGCTTGAACTGTGGACCTTGTGGTGACCAGTCTGGTGCTTATCCTATAGCGCCACACCAATGATCATATACAAATGTAGACATGATCATTAGAAAAATAAAAGTCTTATTCATTTCTAGTACACCTGTCTCTGTGGTAGTCCCAGTATTCCTTGGTTCCTGGTATTCGTATCTTTGCACAGTTCCCTCCTGCAATAACTGACATTGTTGTTGTTAAGTGTGGCCAAGTAGGGTCATAGCAACCCTGTATAGGGTTTCCAAGGAGCTGCTGGTGAGTTTGAATTGCCGGCTTTGTGGTTCGACCTTGCAGTCTAGTGCTTTATCCCACAGTGCCACCATAATCTCACAATAGGATTTTATGGAAATGATAGCATGGGACTCCAAGGCTATGCATTAAGCACCTGTGGCATCTTCCTTAGTCTATCACTTTGTCTATGGTTTGCTTAGGAGGAAGCCAGTGGCCATACTGGAGGGTACTCAAGCAACTGTGTGGAGACCCACGCACGTGACAAGGAACTGAGGTATTCTGCCAACACTCAGCATCCACTTGAGCCACCTCACAAGTGGATCTGACATGACTACAACCTCAATGCTGTTGTTATAAGTGCCATGGAGTCAGTTCTAAAGGCTTCCAAGGAGTGGTTGGTGGATTTGAACCATCAACCTTGTGGTTAGCAGTCCAGTGCTGATCCTACAGTGCCATACCAGGACTGCACAACCTCATTGTTGTTGTTGTTGTTATTAAGTGCTGTCAAATTGGTTCTGACTCATAGTGACCCTGTATAGGGTTTCCGAGGAACAGTTGGTGAGTTTGAACCACCAATCTTGTGATCTAAACTGACCTTGTGGTCCAGCGCATTATCCTGAAGCACCACATCAGGACTCAACAAGCTCATTATTGTTGTTGTTGTTAAGAGCTGCCAAGTCGGTTCTGACCCATAGTGACCCTGTACATTAATCCTCAGTACCACACCAAGACAACCTCATTAGAGACCCCCAAACCAGAAAACCCAGCTAAGTGGCTTCTGAATTCCTGACCCATTGAAAGGACGATATAATGAATGCTTATTGTTCTCAGGCACGAAGATTGAGGATACTTTGTTGTTGCAGTATTATGGATTAAAAGTTACTGTTGTGTGGTTGTCAGGTGCCACCCGTACAATTGTTGTTATGTTTGAACTCTGTACTGCTGCTATTGTACCACTCCATCTTGTTGGGAACCCTCTTCTTTTTCGCTGACCCTCCAGTTTACCAATCACAATACCCTGCTCTATGTGTTGCATTTCCAGTTTGATAACTTCCAATTTTCCTAGCTTCATACTTTGTACATTCCATGTTCTGATTATTAATAGATGTTTGAAGCTGTTTCACCTCATTTTGACTTTTGCCCCGCTAGCACAATGAAGGTCCTGATAGCTTTACTCCATTCTCATTGTCATGGTCAACTCTACTTTGAGAAAGCAGCTCTTCCAAAGTCGTGGTTTGAGTGCCTTCTAACCCGAGGGCTCACCGTCAGGCACTCTGTCTGACAATATTCTGGCATTATTCATCATTTTTTCATCTTCTGATACTCTGTCTGACAATGTTCTGCAGCTATTCACAGATTTTCAGTGGCTATCCATGCAGAAGTAGTTCGTCTCTCTTTCTTCCTAGTCTGTCTTAGTCTGGAAGCTCAGTTGAAGCCTGTCCACCATGGGTGACCCTGCTGGTGTCTAATATCTGTGATATAGCATCCAGCATCACAGCAACACACAAGTCACCACAGTGTGACACACTGACAGACAAGTGGTGGTGGTTTGAATGTGTCCTCCCCAGATATGTTGAAATCCCAACTTCTATATCTGTGGATGCAGTCCTGTTTGGAAATCAGGTTTTCTTAAGTAGAGCACATTTGAATAATGTGGTTCTAAATAAAATAATTTCTGAGTTATGAAATGTGCAGACTAGACACAGATATCATGTGAAGTGTCATCTATAAGTCAAGCAACTCCAAGGGACTAAAGAACACCTGGGCCTACTAATAGGGAAGAAATCCAAATAAGACTTTGATTTGGACTTTTCACCTCCAAAACTATGAGAAAATGTGTTTCTATACTGTAAAGTCACCCACTTGTGTTATTTGTGTTACAGCAGCAATAGGCCACAAAGACACACAGAACAATAGGTAACTAATACAGACACAGTTATCTTCATAAAGCTCTAGGTCTGAGACCTGCTCTCCATCTGCTCTGGCATTAAGGACACATCAGATGCCTGGGGTGGCGCTGTAGAGTCAGCACTGGGCTGCAAACCACAAGGTTGGCAGTTCAAACCCATCAACTGCTCCTTGGAAACCCTATACAGGGTTGGTATGAGTTGGAACCAACTTGATGGCACTTAACTGTAACATAGTACAGTACTAAGTTGAAGACTGTTTCCTTCAAATAATCAGAAGGATTGAAGCTTTTGAAGTCCTGTTTCTGTGTTTGACCTAAAGTTATCCCACATAGCACCGGGAGTCCATCATTGGGGAAACACTGGCCCAACTCAGCCAAGTTGCTTTATAAATAATAACTTTAGGTCCAAAGAATTGACTTGGCCAAGGTCACAGAGAGACTACAAAGCAGACAGTGACTAAAGCCCACATCTCCTAACTGGAGTCCAGCGATCGATCCAACAAGTGAGCCTTCCACATTCCATAAACAGTAAGTTCTTGATAAAATCACTTAAGTCCCCTGGTTCTCATGGAGAAATGAAAGCCCATGGTAGTGGGCGGGCTCCCCCTGTTTCCTCTGTCCCATACTCTGTAGATTCTTCTTAGAAACTCAACCTCAGTTGGACTTGGTCCTTCTAGATTTATCTCCCAACGGAAGAGCAGCCAGTTCAGGGAATTTGGCTGTTTTCCAGGAAGCTATGAGAACAAGCCATCGGAGCATCCGATGTGGAGGTGGTGACCAGAAGCAAAAAAGAAGAGGGTTTGAAAAGTTCATAGAAAAATTCCGTAATCTTTTCATTCCATTTTTCCAAGAGCTTTTTGAAGCCCCTCGTCATACATAGAGACCAAAGTTTATTATGGTTACCGGGTAGAGTCCATACTTAGAATGCCCTGAGTTTCATCTCATGATCGTGGAACATCTGGAAAGAACAGTGACAATTGTTGTGCAACAAGATGAGCAAATTCAGTGTCAGTGAATCGCCCAAGGAATCATGATGGACTTGGCAAGTATTTTGTTACATAGATTTTTATATGTATATATTTTGATCGCAATAAAGACAATGCAAGCTGAATTCTAAGTAAATACGTGAAGGATTTCTTTCTTTAGCTATGAAAGCATAAACTCTAAAAGGAGCTCAGGTGGCATACTGGTTTAGCAGTTGGCAGCTAACTACGAACTACAGGGTAAGCTGAACGTACCCAGGAGAAAAACCTGACATTCTGTTTCCATGAAGGTTATTACTGTTGTTAGGTACCATCTAGTCGGTTCTGACTCATAGTGAACCTGTACAGGATTTCTCAGGCTGTGACTCTTTACAGGAGTAGAAAGACTTGTCTTTCTCCCAAGGAGCAGCTGGTGGGTTTGAACCACTGACCTTGTGGTTAGAAGGTCAGCAATCCAGTTCTAACAGAGCCACAGCGACCCCTCCATAAAGATTGTTGTTTTTGTTAAGTGCTGTTGAGTTGGTTCTGACTCATAATGATCCTATGTAGGGTTTCTGAGGAGTTGCTAGTGGCTATGAACCACTGACCTTGTGGTTCAAACTGACATGGAGTCGGATGTTATCCTACATTACACAGCAGTGCTCCCCATGTACAGGTTCACTATGAGTCAGAACCAACTAGATGGCACCTAACAACAATAATAACCTTTTGGAAAGAGAATGTCAGGTTGTTCTCCAGAGTAGGCTCAAACTACCAACCTTTCAGTTAGCAGTCTCGTGCTTAACCAATATGCCACCTGGGCTCCTTTTAGAGTTTATGCTTGCATAGAGATAGACAAAGAAAGAAACCCTAGGGAAGAGGATTTTCTAAGCTGTAACAACAACCAACTCCTCTGAAAGAGATCATATTATAAGGTCCTAAATAGAGTGGGAAAAAAAGGTGGAACAAAATTCAAAATCATGAAAAAGAGACCAGGTTTACTGGTCAGATAGACTGGTGGAACCTCCTTCCCCACCAAGTCTATGATCCTTAGTCACCTTTAAGGTCTGGAAATGAACTCACCCTCATGGCTTAATATTCAGTTCAAACTTCAGGCATATTATCAGGAGGGACCAGTCACTGGAGAAGGATATCATGTTTGGTAAAGTGGAGGGTTGGAGAAAAAGAGGAAGAACCCCAGTGAGATGGATTGGTCAAGTGGAGGCAGCAATGGGTGACAAAGAATGACTGTGAGGTTGACCCGGACTAGGCAGTGTTTCCATTTGTTGATAGGGTTGGTACCGACTTGATGGCATGGAACAACAGTACTAGGGAGGGATGTAGACCTTTGAGATCAAAAGGGCTGCATTTACCCAGGATAAAGTTCAGATGAGCAGGGATGGAGATAGGAAACCCAGGGAGGAAGTGGGAGAAGAGATGTTGCCTTGGAGGGACTGCAATCAATGAGACAAAACAAAATGTGTATGAATTGTTGAATGGAAAACTGATTTGCTCTGCAAACCTTCACACAATTCACAATAAAAAGGCAAAACCAACAACCACACAAACAAACAAAAAAAACCCTGTGGCTTTCTGCTCCCTAAAGATTTGTAGACTTAGAAAGCCTATACAGGGTCGCCATGAGTTGGAATAGACTCAGCTGCAATGAGTTTTGTTTATGGAGAAGTTCTACTGTCACATGGGGTTGCAACGAGTTAGAATCAACCTGAATGCAAACAACAACAGATGGAAGACACCTCTCCCCACCAATAAAAATGTCCAGCTTCCTTCTGGCTGTCTCCACGTGGGAGTGTTCTCTAACCCTAACACCCGACACACTCGGAATGAAATCTATCTTCATCAAACGTCCCTGCCTCCCACAAATCTGATTTCATGTCATACCATCGCCATGGCAACAATGGCGCTCTCCCACACCCCGAGGGCCAGCACTATGCCAGAAGCATCACATGAATCTACAACAAGGCTGCAGAGTGGGGACTGGTATCAACCTTCCTCAAATGAGGACACCAAGGCGTCCAACAATGACGTGGTCACAGAACTCATAATAAGTAGAGGGGCTGGGATACAGATCTAACGCTTCTCCTGCCACTGAGGCAAACCAGCGGCCCACTGGCCACATCTGGTCTGCAGATGAGTTCCATTTGGCCTAAACAGTTGTCCCCCCTCCCTTTTATTTCATCCTAATTAGTTGCTAACATTAAAAACTAGGAGATTTCACATAGAAAGTCAGATTTCTGGAACACCCCGAAGAATATGAGATGCTCTGGCAGGGTGACGTTGGTGAGTAACAGACATCTCTGGACTCAGTGGGGATGATTAAAAGGGGCAGCTGCTACTCAGCTGTAGAGCGTGTTTGTGGTGGGGTGGAGGGTTAGGCTTTAGTGTCCAGGAGTGGATGTGATGACTAACACTCATCATAAATTCAAAACAGGGCCAAACAAGAGTGTATGGTGAGATGCAGGAAGCAGGTATAAATTGCTACATTTTTGATGAACGGGACCTAGTCTTATGGTCAATACCAACTGCGAGGGAAGGAGTCTTCACATCAAGGATCAAGCCTGTACTCTCAGTACACAGAGTTTATAGGGATGGGTAACTTAGACACTGGCTACCTAAAATGGGTGGGGGTAGGGGATGGGGGGAGGTGATAAAGGCATGAAGTGGCTGGCTTACAAGCTTTCAAGAGGGAGGTTACTTTCAGAGTGAGGGGCGGGTAGAATCTCCACTGAATAGTTTTCATCTTGTCTAGATGGGTCTGGTGAAAGGCGATTGGGATAGGATTCATTCGATTCAATAGTGAGCAATTGTTATCATGACTAACTGTAATTGTCACAACTATAAAGATAGAAGTTGTATAACAAAAAGGGGAGTAGTTCATCTTATATTCTAGGAACAGAGGACCCTAAGACCATCAAGAGAGAAGAGTATGAACAGAAAGTGGGATCTCAACCAGAGAGGCAGTGACACCAGAGATGGAGGCAGAGGTGATGGCATGGAGAGATAGAGCAGCTGAGGACTCTAGACTCAAGGAAAGATAAAGGCTGTGTGCTGGCAGCCGTGAGAGAGGCTTACAGAATGTGTGCTTTGGTTGTTTAAATGATTATATATTTCTGTGTGTTTTTGTGTACATCAAAAAAGTAAAAGAGGGAATACAGGCAAATACTGTTAACTGATCCTATGTGGAGGGGACTGTAATCATTGTAATGAAACAAACTATGATTGGTTGAGTGCAAAACCAATGTTCTGCCAGGTAAATTATCACCCAATTCACAATAAAAGCTTTTTTTTTTTTTTTAAAGAAAAAAAGAGTGGTGAGCTGGGATCCTATATCACACCAGACTTCAGAGGTATACAATATCTTGAATCTAGGTCCTAGCCACCTGGTATATATATAGGTAGTTACTTATGGATTGCTCTGTGTCCCGGCTAGATTGTTGAGGATGTTGTACTAATTTCTCCATCTCTCCAAGAGTTGGTCAATACATACCTGTTAAATCGTATTGATAAGAATTGGTGCCCTGGGTAGTGTTCCTTTACAGCCTGCTGATATATCCCCTACCAATAAGAGAAGCAAAGAATCAGGATAAAGAGAAAATAATACACACATCCTTAAATTTAGCAACCCTTCTCCTGAGTCTTTCTCAACAGATATATTCATAGGCACACAGAGATTGCACATGCACAAGGAAATTCACTGAAGCATTGAAATAGCTGAAGATTGGATGCAGATCAAATACATGGAGGCCCATCTGTTAGCGGGGGAGACAATAAAAACACAGGCTCTGAGGCCAGATCCCAGTTCTGCCTGTTACTAGTTGTGTGGCCTTGGGAAAGTCACTATGACACCTCAGTGTTCTCATCAGAGAAGTGGGAGAAATGATCAACTCGTAAATGTTTAGGTGCTCTGGTATCATAGTGGTTATGAATCAGGATGCTAACTCAAGGTCGGCAGTTTAAAACTACCAGCTGTTCCACAGGAAAAAGATGAGGCTTTCTGCTCCCATAAAGATTCACAGCCTCAGAAACCCTATACAGGGTCGCTATGAGTTGGAACTGACTCCAAGGCACATAACCACCAACCACCACCAAATGTTTAGAAGAGTGCCTGGTATACGTTCTAGTAAGCGGGAGTTAAACTTTTATTCCTCCTCCTTTTCTGCTTCTTTGTTCTCTTCTTTTTCCTCTGTTTCCCCTACTTCCTTTTCTTTTCTTCTTTCTCTTCCTTCCCCATTGTGACAATTGAAAATCAACATTCAACGCTACACATTTTGAAACAAAAAAAAAAAAACCAAACTGATTGTGAGCGTTGGAAATGTAGTGGTAGACATTTTATAGCAAGGAGGGGAATGATTAACTTTTCAGTCTAGGAGCGGAGGTCCCTGGGACCATCAAGGGAGAAGAGCGGGACCCTACCTAGAGAAGCAGTGACGCCTGAGATGGAGGCAGAGACAATGACGGGGAGAGATGGAGCAGCTGGGGACTTTAGACCCAGAGAGGGAGAGGGGCTGTGTGCTGACGACTGGGAACAGGCTTGTAGTGTATATCCTTTGGTTGGTTGATGATGCATGGAGGGGATTGTAACCATGGCAATGAAACGATATACAATAGGATGAATGTAAAACTAATGTTCTCCCATGTAAACTATAAGTCACAATAAAACATAAAAAAACAAAACAAAAAAAAACCCCACACAAAAAAGCCCCAAGCTAGGGACCATCAAATTTATCCCTGGAGATTCCATGCATTTCAGAGTAGAATCCCTCCATGGGCAGATGCCCACGTATTTCTTCAGAGGTGTCTCTAGGTGGGTTTGAGCTGCCAACCTTTCAGTTCATAGTCCAGTGCTTACCCATTTGTGCTGTCCAGGGGCTCCCTCTCATTTTGCACCAAGGGCACATGCATTGCCTATTTAATGAATCACTAGACTCTCAGGAGAGAGAAAAGGGCTGGAGGGTCACTATGATGCAGAGCAGTGGACTCGAAGCACATCTGGGAAGAGATGGTTCCTACCCAAGGCACTTGCCCTTGCAGCTGTGGGCCTGTGTAATCTCACAAGTGCTCAGTGTCTCCAGCCTTGGTTTATAAAAACGGGCAATCACATGGGTTTAGGGAGGACCACTCTAAAGTATGGCGTGGGGCCATGTTTGGTCCAGGGGCTAGAGTGGTTTGGATAGAATTGAGTGCCCTTAGCAGCCTCACTGACTCTAGAGATTGGACTAGAATCATCCCAGAAGGGAAATCTCCAAAGGGTTAAGGCCAGGTACATCCTGATCACCCCAGGGCAGAGGAAAAAATTCCCTTCCAGGAATCAAAGCAGGACTGACTCAGCAGAAAAACTACCAGAAGAGAAGGGGGCAAGAGAAGCCGGAAAGGATACAAGGGTGTAGACTTGGGCTGGGGACCTCCTTCCTATTCATGGAAACAGAAAGAACAGCATCAAAGGTGACTGGAATAGTTGTCTCCTGGCAGTGGTATGAGGACAGCCTCCAGAGAGAAGAAGGCAGAGGTGGCATCTCCTACATCTAAAAACATCTGTCCATTTTGGAATGCTTTTCTCTACAGGTGCATACACGTACAGTCATGGTGAAGTGGATGGTGACAGGCAATTCCAACAACCCCTGCCACCAACTGACCACCCACCCACTGCCATCAAGTTGGTCCTGACTTATAGCCTACCTATAGGTCAGAGAACTATTCCTTAGGGTTTCTGGGACCACATATATTTATAGGAGCAGACAGTCTTATTGTTCTCCTATAGAGAGGCAGGTGGGTTTGAACCACCAACCTTTCAGTTAGCAGCCCAACACTTAACCCACTATATCACCAGGGCTCTTTGGTGACAGGTCCTGTATCTAATTTAACACAACACCCCTCTGGCTCAGGGACTTAATTACCCTCATTTTTTGTTGTTGTTCATTATTGTCAAATCCACTCCTCAATACATAACAATACTCCAGTTCTTAAAGCACACAGCCTGGATCTAGGTGGACTGATTTGAATCTTGGTTTCTTAGTTCTGTCACCTCCTGGGGCCTGTTATGCAATGCCTCTGTGCCTCATTCCTCTTCTATAAAGTGAAGCTGAGTTATGGTGTAGGAGGAGAATATTGAAAGTACCATGGACTGCCCAAAGAAGAAAGAAATCTGTGTTGGAAGAAGTACAGCCAGTGTCCCTTGGAAGCCAGGATGGCCAGACTCTGTCTCTCATATTTCAGACATACTATCTATCAGGAAGGACCAGTCCCTGTAGAAGGACATCATGTTTGGTAAAGTGGAGGGTCAGTGAAAAAGAGGAAGACCCCCAACAAGATGTGTTGGCACAGTGGCAGCAGCAGTGGGCTCAAGCGTAGCAATGATTGTGAAGTTGGAGGCCCGGGCATGTTCCATTCTGTCGGTACTGACTTGATGGCACCTGGCACCTGGTAGCGTAGCGGTTACGAATCGGGCTGCGAACCTTAGGGTCAGCAGTTCGAAACTACCAGCTGTTCCATGGGAAAAAGATGAGGGTTTCTGCTCCCGTAAAGATTTACAACCTCGGAAACCCTGTACAGGGTTGCTATGAGTCGGAATCGACTCCACGGCACTTAACAACAACAACAACAACAACAACAACAACAAAGTGAAATTGAACTAGTTCTTGCCTCAAGAGACTGTTGGGAGACCCAGGCTGCTCTTCAATTATTTAAGAAAAAGAAAAAGAAAATAAAGACCTACAAGGAAGAAAAGATGAGATGAAGTCATGGTTTCCTAAACATTGGTACCTGGGAAAATATTTATCATTGTCATAGTTACATATTTTAATGTGTACTAGAAAAAGAACACACACATTAAGCCCGCAGCGAAATGGGTATTATTGTCAAAGATGAATTTAAAGTACAATTTAAATGTGTTGAAATGTAGGCAGTGTTGGAAGAGAGGGAAGCAGTTGGGATCAACTTAAAACTTAGAATACCCACAAGTGTGCACTATTTACAACGTTCCATCCATGTCCCTCATGTGCTTTCTTTCATCTTCACACCATTCCTATGAGGGCTCTGTTATGGTCCCATTACACAGATGACACAATGGAGGCTTAGTTCCCACAGTAATTAAGGGAAGCTGATCTCTCAGCAGTGCAGTTAGAAGGAAGGGGAAAACAGTACTGAGTTGGCAGTCGAGATGTTTAGGCAACTAGGTTTCTGGAGATGCTCAGCGGAAAACTAGGACTTTGGACCAAATGCTCTTGGAGGCTCCTGTGTCTTTTGTGAGACTCATGGGACTGGGCCAGAGGGGCCACTAGTCCCAACCAGTCCTCCAAGTCCAGCCAGTTCTTCTCCCAGTGCAAGGAGCCCGCCCGGCGGCGGATCCTCCTTTCCTTGCCCGCCCTGTGCCCAGGCATCCACCTGACTCTCGGGGCAGCTGAGGACAAGCAGGATGTTATCTCAGCCCAGAACGCTGGGGCCCAGTTTCCGGGGAAGGAGTCTGATGAGGCCAGGTAAACCAGATAGTCGCTCACTGGGTCATTCCCAGAGGGTGCTGCCTGCGGGAGCCACAGTGCCCTGGGGGACAACATGCAGGAGCAGCTGCAAAGGCCCCACTTGGAGAGCTGGACAGTGATTCCTGGGGGGTGGGGAGGGAGGCAGAAGGAGGCAGCTGCTAAAAACACCTGCCCATACGATGATAAGCACTGAATTGTGAACCACAAAGTCCATGGTTCGAGCCTACCAGCTGCCGCATGGGAGAAAGATGAGGCTTTCTGCTGCTGCAAAGATTTAAATTCTTGAAAATCCTCTATAGGGTTGCTGTGAGTCAGAACCAACTCAATGGCTCTTAACCACCATCACAACAACATTGTAGAATGCCATTCTCTACATGCAAACAGCAATGATGAAGAGGGGGTCAATAACAGGGGTCCCTGCCAGTGGCTGACCACCCACCAGGTGCCAGGACTCTCCACGTAGCCCTCTCCTGATTTGGGAGCTTTTATTGTCCCCATTTGGTTGTTATGGTTACTACAACAGAGTGAAACACACCTGGACCAGCACCGTTGTCAGGAACAGATTTGGATCGGGCCATTGTGAAAACAAGTTTTCACTGACTGGTTTCAGAAATAGATAGCCAGGCTTTTCTTCCTAGTCACACTTAGTCTGGAAGGATCCTTGAAACCTATTCAGCAACCTAGCAGCACACACAGCTCCAGGGACAGACAGGTGATGTCAGCACATGAGGTACATTGACCGGGAATCGAACCTGCATTGAAGGTGTGGATCTACCACTGAATCACCACAGCCCTAGTCCCCATTTCAGAAGGAGGAAACATTTCAACTCCTGGATAAACACCCAAACAATCTTAAGTAAGGTGCCAAGGTTTAGTAAAAAACATTATTGGATTCCAACCCCCAGGAAACTGCGTCTCACCACCCTCACCAAAACCCTACCCACACCCCCACCTCATGGGCTGCACTTCTTTTTTGAAATATTTGATTTTGTTTATGGTGAAGGTTTACACAGCAGTCAATGTTAGCTTCTTCAATTCCTACACAAGTTGTTTCAGTGACATTGAATACATTCTTTACAATGCATGAACATCCTCATGACTTCTGTTCTGGTTGTTCCATTTCCATTCATCTAGTTTCCCTGCCCTTTTACCTTCTTATTGTTGATTTCAAGTAAATGTTAATTCGACTTCTGGTGTGGCGCTGTAGGATAAGCTCTAGACTGTGAGCCACAAGGTCAGTGGTTCAAATCCACCAGCTGCTCCTCAGAACCCCTGTACAGGGTCGCTATGGATTGGAATCCACTTGATGGCCCTTAACAATTGCTGACCATTTGGTATCAAATCAAATCAAAACCACTGGCATCAGCTCATTCTGACTCACAGCCACCCTGTAGAGGGATTCTGAGGTTGTAGATCTATGCGGGAGCAGAAAGCCTCATCTTTCTCCTGAGGAGAGGCTGGTGAGTTGAACTGTCCACCTTGTGGTTAGCAGCCCAGCGCTTATCCTACAGCACTACTAGGGTTCCTATAGGTGATTTTTTTTTTTTTTTTTTAAGGAACACAGTAGCTACATGTGATAATTCATTACTTTGTGAGCCAATTTGTAATTTAGCTACAAGGTGATATCAGGGGTTAGAAGAGGGTCTCGGGTCTGGGGAATCCTCCAGTAGGTCTGGTTTTTACATTTTTTTTAGTAGGAATTTGAGGTTCTGTTCCCCATTTTCCCCATTTTATCAGGGTCCGTCTGTCTTTGTCCTGATACTGGCTGATGGTCCTGGATGTTTGCTTTCACTGACTTTCAGCTGGTTTAGGGGGCAACCCATGGGGTGGGTCAGTATGGAGAACAAAGCCATCTAGTGTGTTGACGGCTCCCCCCACCTCCAATGCACCTGGTGCTCATTATAAAGAGGAAGGTGAAGGGCATGGTTTTCCTTGAATCCCACAAACATCCTGCCTAATCTCAGCCTTTACTGGAATGAGCTCAATATCCCTGCTGGTGGTGGTGGGGTGCGGTGGAGTCGGTTTCAACTCATAATGACTCTGTTTCCGGGGCTGTAAATCTTTATGGGAACGAAAGCCTCATCGTTCTTTCATGGACTAGCTGGTAGATTTGAACTGTTGACCTTGTGGTTAGCAAACGGTATCCCCAATTTACAGATGAAAACACCGAAGCTCAGTGAGGTGAAGTGAATTGTTTCAACATCACATAACTAGGAAGCAGCAGAGTTGGGATTCAAACCCAGACCTAAGTAGCTCCCCCAACCCCTACCACACACACACAAAAAGCCAAACCAGGTGCTACAGAGTCAGTTGTGACTCAGGTAAAAACTTTTAGACGTATATTGCCAGACCTTTCTTCCAAAGCACTTCTGGGTGTGTTCAAACTGCCAAGCTTCCTGTTAGTAACCGTTAGAACCAATTTAGGATTGACATACTGGCGGCTGGTGCGGCATCCTGGTGTTGCCACTGTAGATTAATGCACTGGACTTAAAAAGTTGCTTTGAACTGCAAGGTCGGCCGTTCAAGCTCACCAGCTGCTCCTTGGAAACCCTATACAGTGTCACTTTCGGTGGGAACTGACTCAACGGCACTTAACAACAACAACAACAACATAGTTGCTGCAGTAATGGGTTCAGGCTTAGCAACGATTGTGAGGATGGCGCAGGACTGGTTTTGTTCTGGTATACATGGGGGTCATTGCTGAATCTGAGTCAACTCAACGGCATCTATCAACAACAACAACAAAGTCACTCCAAAGGGAACAGGAAAATTCAAAAACCTTTAGGCAGGCCGCTCAAAACAGCTCAGGGTCAGGCTTATGGGAGGAGAGAACTTGTGCCAAAAGCAGCTCCTTTTCCCTGGGCCATCCGCCCACCCAAATGACCAGAATGGGAAGTGCCTGGCCCCTGTCAGGCCTGGGTCAGTGTTGGCTGCCTGTCAGGAATCCCCAGCCCTGTCACTCAACCTCCCAGGCCTCCATCTCCCGCTCTGGGAAACCTGAGCCTCCTTGCACCTGCCCAGCCAGGACTCTAGGGGGCTGGCAGGGAGGGGCAATGAGAAACAAGAAGACATAGGTCTGGACTCTTTCCGATTTTGGAGTCAGGCAAGAGCAGATATTGCATGCAGGCTATTCAAGTAGCAGGCGAAGAACAGAACTCACCCATAAAAATCAACTTAAAACTTGTTATGGTTGTATACTGGCTTCCCTGGGTGATACAATGCAACCTACAGGTACCTTGGAAGAAAGGCCTGGTGATCTGCTTCCAAAAGAACATAGTCACTGAAAGTCCTCTGGTGCGCAGTTCTATTCTGACACAACATGGAATCGGCTGGATGGCAACTGGTTTATTCTGCTGTATGGCAGGGAGTCCCGGTGTGGTGCTGTGAGTTAATGCACCAGACTGCAGAGCCGTTTGCACTGCAAGGTCAGGGTTCAAGCTCACCAGCTGCTCCTCGAAAACCCGATACAGGGTCGCAATGGACTCGATGGCACTTAACAACAACAACATGGCAGTCTCCAAGCTTCTGTGGTCACATGCCTTTAAAGCTAGCGTTAGTTTTTAAAAACACTTTTTATTTTGGAATAATTTAGACACACAAGAAGTTGCAAAAAATAATATAGAGAGTTCCTATACATTCAACCAGTTTTTCCAGCAATGACAGCTTACATAACCACAGGACCTTTTCAAAACCAGGAAACAGGCACTAGGACAATAGCACTAAGGAAACTATTGGCCTTATTTTGATTTCACCATTTTTACCTGTACTTTTATGTGTGTTCATGTACCATGATCTCAAACACCATTACTGCCAC
>NW_006408620.1:2768214-2771080 GCF_000296735.1 Chrysochloris asiatica
ATCACCATCATCACCAGCACTACCACCACCATCATGATCACCACCATTACCACCACTACCGTATTCACACCACTACCACCATCAGCACCAGTACTACCATCAACACCCCCGTCACTACTGCCATCATCACCAACACCACCACTTCCATCATCACTGCCACTTTCACCACCAGCACCGCCACCACTGTCATCACCACCATCATCAGGTGCACCACTACTTCCATCACCATCACCACCACCAGTTGCCATTGTGTCCCCTCTGACGTCTGGCAGCCCCATGTGTGTCAAAGTAGAGCTGTGCTCCGTAGGGTTTTCAATGGCTGAGTTTTTCAGATCACCAGGCCTTTCTTCCAAGGTGCCGCTAAAGAAAACCCACTGCCATCGAGTCCATTTGAACTCCTACTGACCCTATAATACAGAGTTGAACTACCTCCACAGGATTTCTGCAACTGTAAATCTTTATGGGAGCAGACAGCCTCATCTTTCTCTTAAGGAATGGCTGGTGGGTTCATATTACTCACCTTGTGATTTGCAGCCAGTGATCTATTCTCCATCTCCAGAATTTGGTCATTACAAGATATTATATAAATGAAAACATACAGTATATAATCTTTAAAAAAATTTCCCCCACTCAGCATATTACCCTTTTCCCCCACTCAGCATATTACCCTTGAGATTTATCCAGGTTGTTGCGTTTATCAATACTTGATTCCTTTTGGTGTTGAGTGAAAAAGAAAAGAAAACCACAGTCATCCTGTTGATTCTGACTCATGGGGACCTTACATAGAATTTTTTAGACTCAGGAGAATACTGAAAGTGCCATGGACTGCCAAAAGATCCAATAGATCTGTTTTGGAAGAAGTGCAGCCGGAGTGCTCCTTGGAGGCCAGGATGGGTAAGCTTCGTCTCTCATACTTGGGACACATTGTCCGGAAAGAACAGTCGCTGGAGAAGGATGTCATGCTGGGTAAGGTGGAGGGTCAGAGAAAAAGATGGATCAGCCAGGTGACATCATTGATGGCGTCAAGTGTGGCAGCAGTAGTGAGGTTGGCCCAGAATCGGACATTGTTTTGTTCTGCTGTGCATGGGGTCGCTATGAGTCGGTTCCGACTCGATGGCACCTGACAACAACAAGTCTTTACAAGAGCAGACAGCCTCATCTTTCTCTCTCAAAGTGGTTAGCAGTTCAGTGCTTATCCTACAATGCCACCAGGGCTTCTTGATGGTTGAGCAGTGACATTGTTGATGTTAGGTGCTGTCAAGTTGGTTCTGACTAAGAGTAACCCTTTCTAGGGGTTCCAAGGAGCTGCTGGTTAGCAGTCCAGTGCTTATCCTACAGTATCACACCAGGAGTCCTGGTGGTTGACTATGGTTTGGTTTATCTAGATTCTTGTTAAAGGACATCTAAGCTGTTTCCAGTTTGTGACTGTGACAAATAAAGCTGCTATGGACATCTAGGTAGAAGTTTTTGTGTGGATATGTCTTCATTTCTCTAGTATAAATATCCAGGACTATTGCTGGGCTGTATGACAAGTGTGTGAATCTGTTTAATATTGTAAGAAACTTCCCAAATGTTCTATTTTCTTTTAAAACTTTTAATTCTAAATTGGGTGATGGTTTACAGAGCAGATAGTCATCCATTCAACGATTCATACACACGGCTTCATCTCATTGACTGCATTTCCCACAATGCAACATCACTTACTCACTTCCTCCCTGGGTTTTCCTGTTTCCGTTTCATCTTTTCTCCTGACTCTTTTGAACCTTTTCCTTGGGTAAATGCTGTCCTTTTGATCTCAAACGATTGATTACTCTAAGGAGTGTTCATTGCTATTGTTCTCGTTCCCCTTACAGACCTGTCTATTGTTTGTCTTAAAATTCAGCCACAGGGGCGAACTCAGATCCAGGTCCCAATGGTATCCAGAGTTGCGTTTCCACTAGTAGTATAAGGGAGTTCCCTTTCTCCACATCCTCACCAGCACTTAATACGTTAGTATTTTTAATTTGGGCCATCCATATAGGTATGATATCTGACAGGACTGATACCTTGCTGTGTTTTTTTTTTTTACTTTGCATTTCCCAACTAGTCAATAATGATAATCCAAGAAGCTGGATTGTATGAAAAAGAGCATGGAATCAGCGTTGAAGGAAGACTCATTAACAACCTGCAATATGCAGATGATACAACCTTGCTTGCTGAAAGTGAAGAGGACTTAAAATACTTACTGATGAAGATTAAAGATCACAGCCTTCAGTATGGATTGCACCTCAATGTAAAGAAAACAAAAGTCCTCACCACTGGACCAATAAATAACATCATGATAAATGGAGAGAAGAATGAAGTTGTCAAGGACTTCATTTTGCTTGGATTAATAACACTCATGCAAGCAGCAGTCAAGAAATCAAATGAAGTATTGCATTAGCCAAATTTGTTGCACAAGACCTCTTTAAAGTGTTCAAGAGCAAAGATATAAATTTAAGAACTAAGATTTTTGTGACCCAAGCCGTGGTATTTTCAATAGCTTCATGTGTATATGAAAATTGGACAGTGAGTAAGGAAGACCAATAGAAGAATTGATGCATTTGAGTTATGGTGATGGAGCAGAATATTGGAAGAACTATGGACTGCTAGAAGAGCGAGCAAACAAATCTGTGTTAGGAGTACAGTCAGAATGTTCTTCATATGTTTGTTGGCTGCCCAGATCTCTTCCTTGGTGAAGTGTCTGTTCATGTCCTGTGCCCATTTTTTAATTGGGTTATTTGTTTTTTTCTTGTAGAGGTGTTGTAGTGTCTATATATTTTAGAAATGAGTCTTTTGTTTGATGTGTCATTGCAAAAGATTTTTTCCCATTCTGTGGGTTCCCTTT
>NW_006408620.1:2771180-2772341 GCF_000296735.1 Chrysochloris asiatica
ACATTTGTCCCTATTATTTCATTGATGACTTTCATAATTTTGGGATTCACATTTAGGTCTTTAATCCATGCTGAGTTGGATTTTGTATAGGGAGTGAGGTAAGGGTCTTGTTTTAATCTTTTGCATATTGCTTTCCAGTTCTGCCAGCACCATCTGTTAAAGAGACTATCTCTTCCCCATGCAATATACCTAGGCACTTTGTCGACAATCAATTGGCTGTATGTGGATGGGTTAATTTCTGGATTCTCGATTCTGTTCCACTGATCTATGTATCTTTCATTGTACCAGTACCAGGCTATTTTGACCACAGTAGCCATGTAGTAGATTTTGAAATCAGGGAGTGAGAGGTTTCCAACCTTGTTCTTCTTCTTAAGCAGTGCATTGCTTATCCTGGGTCTCTTTCCTTTCCATATAAATTTTGTAATTGTTTTTCACATCTCTTTGAAGAATGTTGCTGGAATCTGGATTGGGATTGTATTATATGTGTAAATTGCTTTGGGTAGTATTGACATTTTCACGATATTGAGTCTTCCTATCCAGGAACCTGGTATGTTCTTCCACTTTTGTAAGTCTCTTTTGGTTTCTTGTAGTAGTGTTTTGTAATTTTCTTTGTATAGGTCCTTTTGTTTCTCTGGTTATATTTATTCCCAGATATTACATCCTTTGGGTGACTATTATAAATGGTATTGCTTTCCTAATGTTCTTTTCAGCGCTGTCATTGTTACTATAGAGGAATCCAACTGATTTTTGTTCGTTGATCTTATACTCTGCCACTTTGCTGAATCTTCCAATAATGTCTAATAGCTTTTTTATTGAGTCTTTTGGGTTTTCTATGTATAGGATCATATCATCTGCAAATAGAGAGAGTTTTATTTCCTCTTTGCCGATTTGGACACCTTTAATTTCCCTATCTTGCCATATAGCTCTGGTTAAGATTTCCAAAACAATATTGAATAGGAGTGGTGACAAAGGGCATTCTTGTCTGGTTCCCATTCACAGAGTGAAGGTTTTCAGTTTCTCTCCATTGAGAGTGATGTAGGCTGTTGGTTTTGTATATATGCTCTTGATTATGTTGGGGAATTTCCCTTTAACTCCTACTTTATTGAGTATTTTTATCAGGAATGGATGTTGGATTTTGTCAAATGACTTTTTTGCATCAAT
>NW_006408620.1:2773763-2778105 GCF_000296735.1 Chrysochloris asiatica
TGATTGTGCTGTTTAGTTCCTCTGTAACTTTGTCCAGTTTCTTTCTGGTTGTTCTGTCCCTTTTCAAAGTGGTGTATCAAAATCTCCCACTTTAATTGTAGATTTCTTTCTTTCTTTCTTCAATTCTAGTAAGGTTTGCTTCATATAGCTTGGTGCTTTTTCATTGGGAGCGTAGATATTTATTATGGCTATGTCGTCTTGCTCAGTTGACCCTTTGTTCATGAGATAGTGTCCTTCTTTATCTCTTATGCTGGCTTTTGTCTTAAGTTTACTTCATCAGAGATTAGTATTGCCATTCCTGCTTGTTTATTGTTGCAGTTAGCTTGGTATATTTTTTCCATCCTTTAATTTTTAGTCTGTTTTTGTGTTTGTGTGTAAGGTTATCTCTTGAAGGCAGCATATTGAAGGGTCTTGTTTTCTTATCCATTCTGCCACGCTCTGTCTCTTCACTGGTGCATTTAATCCATTGACATTCAATATAATCATCGCTAGCTATGAATTAATTGCTGCCATCATGTTAATTTTTTGGTAGTGCTGTTCATTCCTTGGTCTGCATGCCTTCTTGTGCTGAGTTTGTGTTTTTGTGCTATTTCTTGTTGGGTTTTTCTTAGTTTTCATGTTTGCTTGTTCTGCTTGGAAGTTCATTTTCATGGTAAACTGTGAAGTATGAACTTTCTTTGGGATTACCTTATAGTCTATTATCTTTTCTCTCCATTTAAGACAATCTATTGTATTCTGTAATCTACCTGACCTCCTCACCGCCTGGATCTCTGTTCCTACATTTTTCCCTTTTTTGATATTGATATTATTTTATCTTTGGTTGACCTCCCAGCTCCTTTTGATTCTTTGTTGTAGTTTTGTTCTGTTCTGGACTCTGCTATCCATCATCTGAGTTTCATGTGGTGTTGCCATGCCTGTCAATCTCTGGTTGTTGTCTGTTCTTGTTGGTTTTCAGTCCAAAGAACTCCCTTTAGGATGTTTTGAAGTGCTGGATTGACTTTGACAAAATCTCTTAGCTTCTGTTTATCCTGGAATGTTTTGATTACACCATCGTATTTGATTGACAGTTTTGCTAGATAGACGATTCTTGGTTGGCAGCTTTTTTCTTTTAGGGTTTTGTATCTGTCTCCCCGTTGCCTTCTTGCCTGCATGGTTTCTGCTGAGAAGTCAGAGCTTAATCTGATTTGCTTGCTTTTGTAAATAACATTTCTCTTTTCCCTGGCCACTTTTAGAATTCTCTCCTTGTCGTTGATTTTGGAGAGCTTGATTATTATATGTCTTGGTGATTTTCTTTTGGGGCTATCCTTCCTGGGGTACATTCGGCTTCCTGAATGTTTATCTTCTCATCTTTCAAGATGTTAGGGAAATTTTCTTCCAGAAGCTCTTCAACCATCTCTTCTGTGGACTTCTCTGATTCCTCCTGTTCCGGAATGCCAATAATTCTTAAGTTATTCCTCTTCATGTTATCCAGCATGACTCTTAGACTCTCTTCAGATTTTTAAATCCTTTTTTTCTGCTTGTTCTTCTATCTTAGCAGTATAGACAGATTTGTCTTCCAGCTCGCTGGTTCTGGCTTCCATCTCTTCGATTTTGCTCCTTTCCCCTTTCAGTGTATTGTCTATTTCTGATATTTTATTACTAATCATCTGACATCTTTTTTGCAGGTTTCGAATTGTTTCCAATGCTTTATCGATCTTGTTTGATTGCTCTTATAGTACTTTCTTGACTTCTTCCTTGTTTTCCTCTACCCCTTTTCAAAGTATTTGAGTTTGTTTCCATATCATTTTTCTGAATTCCTTCTCAGGCATATCCAAAACCTGCAATTCCTCCTCTGGAAAGCCTTTGTCTGTCTCCAGCTCCTTTGTCTCAGTTACTCTTTTCTGGTTTTGGACATGTTTTGAGATCTTTTGTTGCATTTTATTGGTCATTTCCAGTAGTCATGTGGGTTTTTAATGCTTAAATGGATGTTTGTTTCTGTGTTATTAAGCTTACTGGGTGTCTCCTGATGGATATGATTAGGAGATAAGCTTCCTTTTCACGTGTAATGCTTAGCAGCTGTCATTGGCTCTTGTCTCAATGGTGGAATATTATGGGGTATGCTTGTAGCTTGGCTAGATGGCCATGATTGCTGTCTCTTCTTGGGTAATGTAGGGAGAAAAAGCTCCCATCTCCAGGAAAACTGTGTGATCAAAAGGACCAAAACCAGAAGCAATATAAAAGCAGAGACAAAAGCCACCACTTTGAAACAAAAATAAAACTGTGGCCGATTGGCCAGTTGCCTTGCTACACAGGCAGTGTGTGTGCACTGTAGAGGCTTCTAGTAGTGGGTGGGGGTGTCCACTTGCTCAGGCCCCTCCTCTACTCACCACCGTAGAGGTGCATAGATAGATATTGAGAAGCTAATGGGAGAAAGATTGTCTACTATTTTTGTCTCTGAAGGTCAGTTAGGTATCTGCGTGTGCACAGTGTAATTCTCGAGATAGTTGTGTTGTTTTAAGTTGTGGTTCTACAGATTGTTCATATGGTTTGTCTGTCAGGCCTGACAGGCCTACTTTTTTTCTTGCTGGATATGGCCAGAGTAAGGGTCCCACACAAATTAATTTTAGGGCTGAGACCCAGAGGCTGACATCATAAGCAGCCATCAAAGATCCTTTTGCAAATGTCACTGCGCCACTTTTAGCACAGGTTCCCTGTGTTTGTCTGGCTGTAGCCCTGCCCTCTGAACCCTGCCCAGGCAGAGTGACCCCAGAGGGAGTCCCATGTCTAGAGCGATTCCTAAATCGCAGTATTTTCCTTTATACCGTGATTTTCCCACTGGCGTGTGAGGGGAAACTAACACCTTGCATCTTAGGCTAGATCCAGAGCTCTGGTGCTGTTCCGTGAAAGCAGCTTCTCTGGGTTTTCAGTCCCTCTCCCATGGAGCCTGTCCTACCTGCCTCTACCTCAGCCACCATCAGAGCCAGAAGTCAGAATGGTCTTCAGAAGCCAGGATGATGAGACGTCAACTCTCATACTTCAGACATATAATCAGGAGGGACCAGTTCCTGGAGAAGAGCATCATGCTTGGTAAAGTGGAGAGTCAGCAAAAAAGAGGAAGATCCCAATGAGATGGAGCGGCACAGTGGCAGCAGCCATGGACTCACGTTGTGGGGATGGTGCAGGACTGGGCACAGTTTTGTTCTGTTGTTCATCGGGTCATTATGAGTTGGAACCAAATTGACGGTACCTAACAACAATAGCTAGTCAATAATGTTGAAATTGTTTTCATGTGCTTGTCATCTGTATATCCATTTCAATTGTCTACGTTTGATGCCCATTTTCTAATTTTTGGTTGTTGTTTTAGTTTGACTGTTTCGTTTTGAAGGTTCTTTATGTTTTCTGGATCCAAGTACCCTATACAAGTTATGTGTTTTACAACTACTTCCTTGTAACCTGTGGCTTGTCTTACTCTTTTAACTGAGCATATTCACTGAGCAAGAGCTTATTTTGATGAAGTGAAATTTGTCAATTTTTTTCTTCTTTATGAATTATGCTTTTGGTGTCATGTATAAGGACATTTCACCAACCCTAGAATATGAAGATTTTCTCCCAAAAGTTTTATAGTTTAATATTTTAAAGATATATGATTGATTCTGAGTTAATTTTTTTGTATAAGGTATATATATATATAATATATATATATTTGTTGTTGTTTGTGGATGGCTAACTGCTTTTTGATCTTGTTAAAAACAAATCAGTTGGAGAAACTTGTGTGGGTATAATTCTGGCTTTTCTAATCTGTTGCATTGGCTTAGATAACTATATAGTAAGCCTTCCAGGCATAGTTATTTCTCCCTACTGCCTCATTTTTCAATATTGTTTTCATCATTCTTGCTCATTTGCCTTTCCATATAAACTTTAGAATCACATTATCTATATCTACCAAATATGCTTTTGGTAGGAGTTGTGCTAAACCTATAAATCAATTGGGAAGGAAATGACATATATACTATATTGAGTCCAAGGTCAGTGGGTAAGATGGCAGGCTTCTGAGGATTCTTGGGATTGGTAGGTAATATGTCAGGCTGCTGACTCAAGTCCAAAGAACCACAGGTCAGATGACAAGTCAGATGCAGGATCTAGACCCAGCTAAAAGTCAGCAAACTTTGCCCAAGTGTCCAATATATAGGAGGCAGGCCAAACCCTCAAGTAAACTTCCTTTTAATTGATTGGATGCTCATAACAGATCTAATCATGGGGATAACTACATCTTAACTGCCAAGCTGCTAAGAATCCTGGCCCAGACAAGTGAACACAAACCTCAGAAGAAAAATGTGGCATCAGGATTGGAGGAAGACTCATT
>NW_006408620.1:2778930-2780806 GCF_000296735.1 Chrysochloris asiatica
ACTTGATTGCAGTCGTGTTTTTGGATGTTTATCATCAGCATTTTTCATTTTCAGCATTTAGTCCCTGTATGTATTTTGCTACATTTACATATAAATATTTTGTTTTATTTTTTATTTTTGGATTATAAATTGTATTGTGTTATAAATTTCAGTTGCAGTTAGTTGTTCATGGCTAATATCTAAAAACGGAATCGAGTTTGTGTGTGTGTATGTATATGTTGTATGTGTGTGTTATCCTAGTATCTGTGACTTTGCTGAAATCATTCATCAGTTCTAGGATGTTGTTTTTTTGTGGATTCTTTCTTTGTAGATTCTTTATCACTCTTGCAGGAAACCCCAGCTCTGTTGCTGAGCCTTCCAGACCTCCAGCTCCAGGAAACCCGAACCTCCCCGCATCTGTGCTGGGCTCCTTTCTCCTATCTGTGAAATCAGCCCAGGGCAGACAGTGCATACAGGTGGTTCATGCATGCGTGTGTCCCACAGGACTTGTTGAGTTCTTATATGTGCTAAGTAGGGTGGGGCACAAGCGTACATAAGACAAAGCTGGTTCATAAAGACCCATTTCATCCTCATTTATGGCTGTGTGCTGTCTTCTAGCTGTTTCGAAACTTCTCTGATCAAACACTCTGAAAGTTTTGAACTTTATACAACCCTTAGGAGTTGCACATGACTTTTTTTTTTTTTTTTTTTTTACACAATAAGACTTGAATTATTGCATTTATACACTAGGAACAATACAAAAGTGGAAAATCTGTATAGCATAGTGAATCAGATCCCCTGGGTTCAAATGCCAGTTCTACTGGGTCATACTTGGGAGGAAATTCCTTACCTTCTCTGTGTCTCAATTTCCTCATCTATAAAATCATCCACTGCCTCGAGTCGAATATAACTCACAGTGACTGATCCTATACAACAGAACAGAACAGTCTCGTTGGGTTTCCAAGGCTTTAACCTTTACAAAAACAGACTGTCACAAATTTCTTCTGGCGAGCAGCTGGTGGGTTCAAACCACTGACCTATTGGTTAGCAGTCAAGCACTTAGCCATGGTGCTACCATAATGATGATACCTACTTCATAGCATTGCTGTGAAAATTACATGGGTAGGTATTACTTAAAGATTTAAAACAGGGCTGATACATAGCAACTTCTATTGCTGTTGTGATATTATTAAACCATGGAAAGTACAACAAAAATATGAAATTTAAAGAGATAAAAAGGTCTGTGTTTTCTTCTCACGCTGCACCCAAGGACATGCTGTGCTTTATGTAACCATTTCTCTTTCGATGAACGCTGTTGTTCAGTGCCATCGAGTTGGCTGTGACTTGTAACCACCCTGTGCAGGGTTTCCGAGGCTGTAAATCTTTGTGGGAGTAAACAGCCTCATCTTTCTATTATGGAGTGGCTATTGGATTAGAATCACTGACCTTGGGCTTCAGAGCCCAGTGCTTTTCCTACAGATAGTTTTCACTATTATTAAGAATAAATCTTTCTTTGTGGTTTTTTAGGTACAGGTGCTGATGTGGTTCTTGGGTGTGCTCTAAGAAGTGAAACTTCTGAGTCAGGAGAAAAACCCGTTTTTAATTTGAACAGTTACCTCTCAGCTTCCCTCTTCAGCAGCCATATCAGTTTGCATGTCGAGCCATTTCCAGTTCTCCACACCCACTGGAACATTTGATATGGCTGAGCTTTGGGCTACCTTGCTCTGGGAAAGGAGATGGGAAACCAAGAGGGAGCGAGGTGTCCAAGGGAGACATTAGCTTTACCCACAACGTTTCAATTTGTTTATAAAATGTATTCTTGATACGTTAGGTAATTAAAAGTGAATCACAACAAACAAGACGGCGGATTGGGTGGACGTATAGCAGAGAGCTCCGC
>NW_006408620.1:2788906-2789812 GCF_000296735.1 Chrysochloris asiatica
TCTCTTTTCATCTTCCTTCTCCCTGTTTTTTCCTAAGGTTTTATTAATATTATTTCTTCCTTTCATTTCATCTCTTATTTGTCTGTTCTATAGTTCCATTCTCCTATCCCTTTTATTCATTTTTTGTGTGTTTGCTGCCTGTTTTTATTTCTTTTTCCCTTTATTATTTTCTCTTTTCATTGTTGGTTCCTTGTCTGTTTATTTTGTTTTCTTGTGTGTGTGGGTGGGTGGTGGGGGAAGGCTATCTTTCCCATCCAACAGGAGACAGAAACATACAGCCACAACCGTACCTCCTGCAGGAGCTAGTACCAGCTCCTATACCACTTGATCAATGATAGACAGCAGCCAACCCCAGTCAGATTTGTTCTTACCTGAAGTGCACCAATGGAGAATGAGAAGTATGCACACGCTTCTATTTTCTAACTACACCCACTTGAGACACTTGGTAGTGGCCTAAGAACACACCAACATACAATCATCAATTAAATACAAATAATACAATGCTACAAATGTCTCAGAGACAACAAACAATTTTAGCTCACATGAAAAAACAAGAGAGAATGAGTCAAACAAATGATTAAACATAGAGCCAGAAAACGTTTCTGAGGAAGACAAGGTAATGGAGTTAACTGAAAAAGAATTCAAAAGAATGATATTTAGGTACCTTCAAAGGACTGCTGAAAGATCGAGGAAAGCAAGGAGAACACAGAAAAATCTTTACAAGAATCCAGGAAAACACTACAAGAACAAACAAAGTAAATGCAAATTTTGAAACAATACAAAATCTACAATTAGAAATCCAAAAGATTAATACTAGGATCTCCGAAATAGACAATACATTGAAAGGGCAAAGGAGTAGATTCAAGACAATGGAAGCCAAAATCAATGAGCCTGAAGATAAATATC
>NW_006408620.1:2790457-2830407 GCF_000296735.1 Chrysochloris asiatica
AACACAATCCAGATATAGAAGTATTTACAGTAAAACAAACCTATAAGACTGAAAATAGGGAACCAGAGATAACAATTTTTAATGAGGTCAATTTCAAAGTATAAAGAGGGAAGAGTGGAGGTATAGAACTTACAAAAGGCAAGGAAGTCAAGTAGATTTCAAGTTCAAACAGACTGTTTTACGTAGGAAAAAATATTAATAAAATACAGGGTAACCTCAAAGAAAATGAATACACCTGCACATCAAAATAAAAAAAAAAAGGAAAATCAGAAAGATTTTGTAAAAATTAACACAACAGAAATGCAAATGCAAAGAAAACTCACAAACTAAATTATCTCAGTGCAGAAAATTACACGGAACAAAGAAAGCAGCAGCACTACAAAAAAACACAAAATGACAACAATCAATTCATACCTGTGGATAACTACACTAAATGTACATGGATTAAATACACCAGTGAAGAGACAGAGACATTACTGAATGGATAAGAAAACAGGAACCTTCAATAAACTGTCTACGAGAGACACAGCAAAAAGATGCAGACAGATTAAATGCCCATCCCAGAATAATTAGACAAACTTAGGTCCTTACACACAATGGAATACTATGCAGTGTTGAAGAAAAATGATGACTGTATGAAACACCTCACAACATGGATGAACCTGGAGGACAATATGCTGAGTGAAATTAGTCAATCACAGAAGGACAAATATTGTATGAGACCACTATTGTAAAAAGCAAAGAAAATGTTTTTTTGATAAAAGAAATAATCTGTGATGTTTATGGGGAGGTGGGGGATATTATTTTCGGACTAGAGAGCAGAAATATGTTAACATGGGTGACAGGACAGGTAATATACAATAAGAGGGAGGTTAGCAGAGGAGAGATGAAGGTAGCAGGAGACACAGGGAGGAATGCAATCAATGAAAGTGAATAGAGGTGAATACTGTTAACTGTTGGTATATGTAAGGGATTGCAATTATTGTAATGAAGCAAAGTATATGATTTGTTGAATGTAAAACTGATGATCTCTAAACCTTCACTTGATTCACGAGAAAAATTTAAATTGAAAAAACAGGAAACACAGGAGGAAATGGGATAAGTGGTGTGGGGATTACAATCAATGAAACAAATTGTGAATGAGTTGTTGAATGGGAAACTGATCTGCTCTGTAAACCTTCACTCAATTCACAATTAAAAGTTAAAAAACAAGAAAAAAATAGTGTTAAAGAGAAAATATATCAGTTGGAGGGCTAAAGTGTGCCTAAGCCAAGCTGTGGTATTTTCAATCACCTCATATGCATGTTAAAGTTGAACACCGAATAAGGAAGACTATAGAAGACTTGATGCATTTGAGTTATGATGTTGCATAAGAATATTTAAAGTACCATGGACTACCAGAAGGACAAATGAAGAAGTACAACCAGAACACTCCTTAGAAGCCAGGATGACTAGACTTCGTGTCTCATACTTCAGACATATTATCAGGAGGGATCACTCCCCGTGGAGAAGGACAGTGTAAAAGAGGAAGACCCCCAAGGAGATGGAATGACACAGTTACGGCAGCAATGGGCTCAAGAGTAACAAGAATTATGTGGATGGTCCAGGATGGGCAGTGGTTCATTCTGTTGTACATAGAGTCGCTGTGAGTCTGAACTGAATCAATGGCTCCTAACATCTCTCTCTCCCTCTATCTATCTCTATCTCTCTAGAGTGGAAGAAGCAGCAGTAAAGATTCTGAAGGCAGAAGGTGACCAGGACACACTTGACCCTGGTCCACATGAGCTCACAGTCTAGTGGAAACACAGACAGTGGTCTACCATTCCCCATGCTCACAACACAGGTAAGCATAGACAGTGACATCACTCAGGTTGGGGTCACCCAATGCAGTAACTCCAGGCATCATCTCTCCTGCCATGAACCATGAACCTGCTCCTGTGTCTGATCATACAGGATCCTTAGTAATATCTGTTATCAATTTTAATCACAGAATACTGTGTATTAAATATAGTTGACAGTACTGTATTCCTTAGATTAAATGAATACTAACAACAAAACATGTATAAAATCTTTCTGCATGAATCACATGATTAGTTACAATATTATTAGTAACTGAACTAAGCAGAAGTCTTTTTTGATTCCCCTCACTTTTTTTACCCTTTAATTACTACTTCATTCTCAAAAAGCTAATGGTAATAAGTTTACAAATATTAATTACCACAATTGTTGTTGTTGTTAAGTGCCGTTGAGTCGGTTCCGACCCATAGTGACCCTGTACAGGGTTTTTGAGGGTGTAAATCTTTACGGGAGTAGAAAGCCTCATCTTTCTCCCGCGGAGCGGCTGGTAGTTTCGAACCGCTGACCTTAAGGTTCACAGCCTGATTCGTAACCACTACGCTACCAGAGCTATATTGGAGCTTAAATACCAGAAAATTTGACAATTGTAATCCATACATATGTCTGTACAATATAGAATTGTAATCCATACAGATGAAGCCATGTGATTTGGGTGACAACGACAGCTCGTCCCTAGTACACTGTTTTTGCCGTTAAGTGTCGTTGAGTTAATTCCAACTTATAGTGACCCTACAAAGGGTTCCAAGGAGCAGCTGGTGGGTTTGAACTGCCAACCTTGTGGTTCAGACTGACCTTGCAGTTCAGCACATTATCCTGTGATGCAGCTCCAGGACCCGAGTGCATTGACAGCTCAAAATGCAGTCAACACAGAGTTTTAGCCTTGTACTTATCTGAGAAAAAAAGGAAGACCCCCATGAGATGGAATGGCATAGTGGCGGCTGCAATGGGCTCAGACGTAACAAGGAAGTGAGGTTGGCCTATGACGGGGCAGTGTTTCATTCTGTTGTGCGTAGGGTCGCTATGAGTAGGTACTGACTCGATGGCACCTAACAACAATACAACAACATATATTGACATCTGTAAGTTGGGCTTCTAGAAAATGTTTATGCTTCTATATTGAACTACAGAGATAATAACTCTACAGAAAGTAATTAATTGCTGCTGAAACACTGAACAAAAATTTTCTAGAATGTCATTTTGGTGTCACCTTGCTGACAGTGTCACCTAGTGTGGTCTGCACCCCTCCCTCTGCACCCCTTTATTGACACCACTGAGCACAAAACCGTCTGGGTGGGAAAGCTCAACAATTTTGACGGGGACAATGGTCTTCAGGTGAAGATGGGGGTGAGCAAGTCTGCCTTTTTAAGGATCACATGTTGTTGTTGTTAAGTGTCACCGAGTTGGTTCTGACTCATAGCAAGGATCACATAGCCCCTTTTAATTATTAACTGGTTGCATTTCTAACTGACCAGTTGCTGGGGTAGATTACCAAGAGTCAAACTTCCACAACCACGATTTATTCCCGCAGAACCTTGAGGCCACGACTCAGAAACTTCTTAAACCAGTAACTGTAATGTTGCCCATGACTGACGGTGACCCTTGTGTGTCAGAGTAGAATTGTGTGCTGTGGAGTTTTCTACAGTCAACTTTTTTGGGAAGTAGATTGCCAGGCCTTTCTTCCAAGTCACCTCTGGGTGAACTAGAACCTTCAACCTCTTAGCAGCAGAGCCCATTAGCCATTTGTACCACCTGGGAACTTCAAACCTTTCTTAGGGCACATGAAGAACTTGCTGGGTGATAGTGACCTTCATTCTGGAAAAATGCATGTTTTGTGTATAATTTCAGGCTTTCACTATGAACATGGTTCCAGGTATTTCTTCCTGAAGTCCCAAGGAACTGCGTGTATCAGACATTATGTGATCCAGGTCCCCTATCTTGCTTGGTCTCTTTCTGAATTATGGTATTGGTGAAGAATGTCGAAAGTACCGTGGATTTCCAGAAGAACAAACAAATCTGCCTTAAAAGAAGTATAGCCAGAACGCTCCAGAAACCAGGATGATGAGACTTTATCTCTCAGACTTCGAACATATTGTCAGGAGGCACCAGCCCCTGGAAAAGGACATCATGCTTGGATAATGAATCAGCAAAATACAGGAAGATCCCCAGTGATCTGAGCTGACAATGTCTGCAACCTTGGGTTGAAAGAACAATCAAGATGAGGGCACAGGGCTGGGGATTGTTTCGTTGTGATTTATTTGCGGCAGCTATTAGATGGGACCAACTTGACAGCCCTTAACAACAACAACAACAAAGGAGGACAAAGGAGCCCTGATGGTGCAGTGGTTAAAGTGCTCACCTGCTAACAGAAAGATCAGCGGTTCAAACCCACCAGCAGCTCTGTGGGAGAAAGATGAGGCCTTGGGGGGTCAGTTCTACTGAGTCAGAACAGGCTTAATGGCAGTGAGTTAAGGGAGGACTACTGTCATGTCCTAAGGAGCTCTGGTAGTGTAGTGGTTACGAATAGGGCTGCGAACCTTAAGGTCAGCGGTTCGAAACTACCAGCCGCTCCGCGGGAGAAAGATGAGGCTTTCTACTCCCGTAAAGATTTACACCCTCGGAAACCCTGTACAGGGTCGCTATGGGTCGGAACCGACTCGACGGCACTTAACAACAACAACAACTGTCATGTCCTAAGGAGCTCTGGTAGCGTAGTGGTTACGAATCAGGCTGCTAACCTCAAGGTCGGCAGTTCGAAACTACCAGCTGTTCCGCAGGAGAAAGATGAGGCTTTCTGCTCTCATAAAGATTTGCAGCCTCAGAAACCCTGTTCAGGGTCACTATGAGTCAGAACCGACTCCATGGTACTTAACAACAACAACAACTGGCATGTCCTGGTGTGGCGCTGTGGGCTAATGCTCCAGACTGGGCTAATGCTCCAGACTGCAAAGCCGTTTGAACTGCAAGGTCGGAGGTTCAAGCTCACCAGCTGCTCCTCCCTATACAGGGTCGCTATGAGTCGGAACCGACTGTACAGCACTTCAAAACAACAACTGCCATATCTGAAAGACTGGTGGTTCAAACCCACCCAGAGGTGCTTTTGAATCTGGTGACATGCAGGTTCCAGCCTTGAAAATCCTATGGAACAGTTCCACTTGACACACATGAGGTCGTCCTGAGTTGGAATCAACTAGATGACAACCAACCACAACAATTAGAGAAGGAATTCAGACTTAACAACAGAGACCTACATACATCATTTGGGGAAGAGAAGAAAATGAAGTGTTCCTCATTGAATTGTACTGTTACTGCAAGCAGATGTTCCCACAAGGTTGGACCTGCATGTGTTCATTTCTAAAATCCCACCATGAAGACATGCCTTCACCTCTTACCGCTTCATCCGACCTTCACTGGTACTTACTGTGGTTGTTAAGTACCATGGACTTGGTTCTGGCTCACAGTGACCCTGCACAGGGTTTCCGAAGCTGTAAATCTTTACGGGAGCAGAAAAGCCTCATCTTTCTCATGCAGAACCGTTGGTAGTTTCGAACTGCTGACCCTGAGGTTAGCAGCCCGATTTGTCACCACTATGCTACTAGAGCTCCTTCACTGGTACTCACTTGTTGTTGTTGTTAAGTGCCGTCGAGTCGGTTCCGACCCATAGCGACCCTGTACAGGGTTTCCGAGGGTGTAAATCCTTATGGGAGTAGAAAGCCTCATCTTTCTCCCCCCGAGCAGCTGGTAGTTTCGAACTGCTGACCTTAAGGTTCGCAGCCCGATTCGTAACCACTACGCTACCAGAGCTCCTTAGGCTTCTTCAAAGTGAAAAATATGAACTTGGCCTTCCTTAAAAGGAAACCTTATATCACTTCCATAAAAAGAGAGTCACAAAGCATGTGTCACAAATAGTTGTTGTTGTTGGGTGTCATTGAGTCAATTCCAACTCATCATGACCCCACAGGACAGGGTAGAACTGCTCTCTCTACGGGAACAGATCCCCAAATCTTCTGTCCTGAGGAGCCACTGAGTGGGTTCAAACCCCCAGCCTTCTGGATTATAGTCAAACACTGAGCCATTGTATCACCAGGCCACCTCATAAATAGATAGCAATATGATTTGAAAAAAAAAAAGTAAACACTCAGAAAACAAAACAATGTTATTCAGTCCTAGCTAGTCTTCCTAACTCAAGTAGCTGGAGTAGCTATGTTGGGAGAGTGTTTGATGGAAGACCTAAAGGGCCTTGGTTTGATCCCAGATTTCAACAGCTATGGTGAAGAAAGGTTCTCGGAGTCCTGGTGTGGTGCTGCAGAATAATGCACTGGGCTGCAAGGTTGGTTCAAATCCACCAGGCACTCCTCAGAAATCCTGGGCAGGGTCGCTGTGAGTTGGGACTTGTTAACAACAAGTCTTGGTAAATGGTCCTTGTTGTTGTTGTCAGGTGCCATCGAGTCGGAACCGACTCATAGCGACCCCTTGCACAGCAGAACGAAACAATGTCCGATCCTGGGCCAACCTCACTACCGCCGCCACACTTGACGCCATCAATGATGTCACCCGGCTGATCCATCTTGTTGGGGGTCTTCCTCTTTTTCTCTGACCCTCCACCTTACCCAGCATGACATCCTTCTCCAGCGACTGTTCTCTCCGGACATTAGCTCTATAGATTTGCTTTTTGTTTATAAAAACAAGCCTGTTGCCTTCCATGGCGCCCCCATGTGTTACAGAGTGGAACTGCTCACAGGGTTTTCTTGGTTGTCATCTTTATGAAAGCAGATCCCCAGGATTTTCTTCTGTGGCACCCTGCTGCTCACCTTTAGATTGTTGTTGTTGTTATGTGCCGCGGAGTTGGTTCCGACTCATAGCGACCCTGTACAGGATTTCCAAGGCTGTAAATCTTTACAGGAGCAGAAAGCCTCATCTTTCTCCCGCGGAACCGCTGGTAGTTTCAAACTGCTGACCTTGTGGTTCGCAGCCCAATCCGTAACTACTATGCTACCAGAGCTCCTTTAGATTAGTCATCATAAAAGGCCCATTATTACAGGATTGAGACTCTTGAGATGTCAGGGGAACGACAATGATTGGGAAGGCAAGGACTTTCTCAACAATGGTTCATTCTTCCTTCATTTTCTACCCTAATTGAGAAATACTATGATTTCTTGAACTAGACATTTATTGAATTGCCTATGAAGTATTCTTGGCACGAGGGGGCTGCAGGTAGGTGGGGAGTAGACATGGGTCCTGCCCTGCTAGAGGGTCTGTTCTCATGTTGGAAGCAGACAAACCAGTACAGTTTGAGAACTGGCGAGGGCTTTCCATGCTTGAGCTAAGAACAGAAATCGGTTTGGTCCTAGGGTGAGCAAGGCTGGAGTTTCCAATAGAGAACTCATGTTCAAGTTCAGATTCTTAGGGAGTCGGAGAGCGATGAGTGTCTATATCACCATACCCCAGGCACCCTCTGAAGGACACTTCAGAAACCTGCTCTTTGCCCCCTGATTCAATCAGAAAGCACAGCAGATGTTGCCTTAATAGTTTTCCAGTCCAGTGGCCAAGAGAAAACAAAATATGTCATACATGTGGTTGTATTTAAAGGGCACATGTCCAACAAGTGCTGGTTGTTACTGGATCAAGGAGTTTCATTTGTAATTGCAGCTGAGTTAATCTAATTAGCTGCAAATGAAACCGCTTGTTTTCAAGTGCAGCCAGAGGGGTCAGAAGTACACAATAATTACAACATTTCCCCCTCTTCTCTTGTTGTAAGGCCCCAACCTGCCATCCTATTTTACAGTTATGATGTGCTAGTGATACCACACGAGGGTTTCTCTCTGCTGTTTTTTGATTTGATCATTGTAGAAGCAAAACTTCAATGCCCTTTCAACTCATAGTGAGGCTATCAGACAGGGTGGAACAGCCCCACAGCGTTTCCAAAGCTCTCACCTTAAAGGAAGCCAAACTGCCACATCTTTCTCCCTCGGAGCAGTTGGTGGGTTAGTACTGCTGAACTTCCAGTTAGTAGGTAAGCATGTACTTAACCACTGTGCCACCAGGGTGCCTTACTTTACAAGTTAGAGCTCTTAAAATAAATTGGTACAACAGCTTTGGATCACAACTGATCAATATCCAATCCTCAAGATGTAGATTGCACAACCCAACATAAGTGTTTCCATGGCTGCCAGAGAGTCCAAGTTCCCACCCTCTAAGCCAGTACCTCTGGTCTCCACTCACAGAGCTCAGAAGTCAAGTGCCAAGCTCTCCTGAAAGTTCCTGAAATCTCTGGCTGTCTCCTGGCCTCTGCTTGAGTGCTGGAGACTCTCAGGAGAGTACGAGGTGGGAGGTGGCAAGGATGAAGCCTATTTTAGCCCTGCTGTGGGATGGGAGCTCTTGAATCATCTTTGAAGGGGGACTGGGGGTGGAGGGGGGAGGCGGTTGGAAATCATGGATTAGACTCATTCCATTTCAAAGAGCTCACTCAAGATAGGAAGTAAAAGCCGGATGATGACAAGACTGACTAGGTTTAGAGTCCATTAGCAACGGGCTCCCTCATTATGTTCAAGTTTAGAATCCCAGGATTATGCCTAGACTCACTGTGACAAAGGCAGAGGGGTTAGGCTATGGGCTTTGGTCTCAGGCAGCCCTGGGTTCAAATCCCAGCTCTACCACTTACCAGTTCCCAGTTGATGTCAACTCCACCTCATGGCCATCCCGTGTGTCAGAGTAGAACTGTGCGCCATGAAGTTTCCAATGGCCGCTAGTGAGTTATATTTTGGATTTAATGTCTGGGGAGACTCAAACTTCTAATCTATTGGTGAGTAGCCAAGAGCACTAACCGTGCGCTGTCCAGAGCCTCCGATTTCAGTGTTGTAAGGTGCTTCCCCTCTTTGAGCTGCAGTTTCTGCATCCAGAGTTGTTCTGAGGACAGGAGATGAGGACGCAATTGAGAAGGGCTAGCTCATGACCTAGCCCTTGGCTTGCATTAGCATCCAGTCCACAGAAAGCTTCTATCTGCCAGCTCTGCTCCTTGCCCTAGCTCTATGCTCTGGTTTCCTCCCAGGCTGCCCACGCTCTATAATGTCATCCAACCTCCATCTTCCAGATTCTTCCTTGGGCCTGACATTTTTCATGAACAACTCTGGTGATAGCATTCAATCTCTAGGTTGCCTTGGCCAGCCGGGGTCCCCTCAGTGAGCTCCCTGTGACTTTATTGCCTGAGGGCCATACCGTGGGAGAGTTAGAAATAACAACTGGACTCTGTGGTCACGGTAGTTTGGAGCACGCTTAGGGATTCATGCTGCACACTAGTGTATTAAAGGTCCTGAGGAATCCTGCGGCAAATAAACAGTTAGCTTTGTTTATTCTAATGTTCTCCCATGGGTCTGACCTAGTGGCATTCCGTTACCCCTGTGTTGCTTTTTCCTCTGAGTGCTTTCTTTCAGAACATTGAGATTTTTCTCTCCTTCGTCCTCCTCACAAGCCCCTTCACAGAGGTCAAGGGACTTGCCTGTGATGATTCAGCAGGGGAATGCCAGAACCAGATGTGCTGTCTCCTTCCTACATCTGCAAGAAAGGGTTTTTTCTCTCCCTTTCTGGCTAAACAACCACACCCATTGCCACTGAGTTGATTTCAACTAATAGCCACCCTATAGGATGAGCAGAACTGTCCCATAGGGTTTCCAAGGCTGTAAATCTTTATGAGAGCTGACAGCCTCATCTTTCTCCCATGGAGCGGTTAGTGGGTTTGAACCCTGATCTTTTAGTTAGCAGCTGAGTCCTTAACCCCTACGGCACCAGCAGGGCTCCTAGGGTTCCATTGCCTAGCTATTGCATTTTCTTGGCAATGAGAAAACCAGGGAGAAGAAGTGATGGTCCAAAAGTAAGAGCGCTAGGGGTGGCAGATGCAGAACGGGTACCTGACCTCCCAACCTGCAGACCAAGCTGTCCTTCACTTTCTGTCCAGGGCTCACCTGTCTGGCCCAAGCTTCTCGGTCATGGTCTTTAGTTACATTTCTCCCTCTCTCAAATGCTAGAGCCATGCTGCCCAATAGCA
This sequence comes from Chrysochloris asiatica, assembly GCF_000296735.1. NCBI lineage: Eukaryota > Metazoa > Chordata > Mammalia > Afrosoricida > Chrysochloridae > Chrysochloris > Chrysochloris asiatica. The sequence continues at coordinate 2,800,353 of NW_006408620.1, forward strand.
CTTTCTGTGGTGATAGAGATGTTTGACAACCGTATCGTCCTTTGTTGTTATTGTTATGTGCCGTGGAGTCGGTTCTGACTCATAGTGACCCTGTCCAGGGTTTCCAAGGCTGTAAATATTTACAGGAGCAGAAAGTCTCATCTTTCTCCTGTGGAACAGCTGGTAGTTTCGAACTGCTGACCGTGAGATTAGCAGCCCGATTCGTAACCACTACGCTACCAGAGCTCCTTGTACCATCCTTTAAGGCAGCCAATAACTACATGTGGCTGTTGAGCACTTGAAATGGATCTAGAACAAGTGAGGATATGAATTTCTGATGCTAACTAATTTTCATCAATTTCTACATTTAAAACAAGGAGCCCTGGTGGTGTAGTGGACTATGAGCTGGACTGCTAACTCCAAGGTTAGTAGTTCGACTCTATCAGTCGATCAGTGGGAGAAAGATGAGGTTTTCTGTTCCTGTAAAGATTTACAACTTCAGAAACCCTAGAGAGGGTCACTACGTATGAGTCAGAACCGACTCGGCGGAACTCAGCCACCGCCACATTTTAAACAGTCCTATGTGACTTTGTTGTTGTTAAATGCTGTCGAGTTGGTTCTGACTCATAGCAACCCTGTCTAGGATTTCCGAGGAGCGGCTGGTGAGGTTGAGCTGCCGGCCATGCAGTTCAACTGACTTTGTGGCCCAGTGCTTTATCCCACAGCACCACACCAGGGCTCCCATATTTGGCTACTGGCTACCATACTGGGCTGGGCACCCCTAAAGGACAGAAATCATACTGATAGATACAATCAGTGCAATGATCAGATGAGTAGAAGACCCTTGCGGTTATATTCAAGGTGAAACTGCTTGGATCTAGTTAAGGGAGAATTTCAGTTCCAGTTAATGGCAAGGTACAACCTGAGATGCCTTTGCTCAAGCTAATTTCTTCCCTTTCCTGGTATCAACTTATGCATTCTTTTAATCTAGATCCAGTTCAAACACTCCTGGTTTCTGGAAGGACTTTCTCATCAATCTCCACTGGACATAGAGCAAAGAGACTTGTCATCCACAAGGGGACACTTACAGGAGGGCATACATTTTGTGGAAGAATCTCTGCATTTGAGCTGGGTCTAGATTAGAAGAATGGGTAAGATGAGGGAGGAAAGGGAAGAAATTAGCTTCCTGTAAGAAGTGACACAGTAGAACAAGGACAAAGATTCTATGTACCCAGGAAACACAGCACTACGACAGAAATCAGAGGATCAGACTAAGCCCACTTTCCAGAAAAAGGCTAAAACTACAAAGAAGATTGTGTTGAGGCTTCAGTGTGTTGAGCCGAACTACAGATCTAAGAGAATGTTGGCCCTAAGAGATGCAAGCGTTTTGCACTGGGAGGAGCTAAGAAGAGAAAGGTCCAGGTGACCTAGTTCTAAGCTTGATCTTGTTTTATTATTAAAACAATAAAATCTTGAGCTTCAAAAAAATTTAAAAAGTAGACATTGAAAACCATAATGGCACATGGATATATCTCACAAAGCATATGGAAAGAGAGATGCAAATTGCACCCTTTAGGATGAAAATACACAAGAAAGTAGGAATTAGAGGGAGCTTGCGCATTGTGATCAAAGTCGTGCTCATTGGTGGAAGACTGAATGCTTTCTCTCTCAGATCAGAAGCACCACAAAAGCATGTCTGCTCTTGTCAGTCACATTCCATAATGTGCCGGAAGCCCTAACCAGGACAATTAGGCAAGAAAATGAAAATCAAGATGACAGAGGAGGCAGTAAAACCATCTCTTTTTATAGAGATTAAATGTCTTTTTATAGAGTGTTGGATTACTTAATAAGCAAGGTAAACAGGGCTGACTTGTGTGCTTGCTTACTAATCTGTAGTTGACGATTTCATGTGTTTTTCACCATATCAAACATTCTGCTTCTACATCTGGCTGGCATCTATCTCTCTTCCAGCCCCACAGCACCTCCCTACAGAATCAAAGTCTCTCTTCAAATTTCCACTACTTGGTGGGGACGGAGTATCCAGTCAGCAAGGTGAACATAGGCGAACTGTTATCAAGTAGGATGTGCAGAGTAGAATTGATGGATGAGCCATTGGTGGTTCCGTGGCAGAATTCTTGCTCTGTGTGCAAGAGACCCTGGTTTAATTCCCAGCCATTGCATCTCCGTTTGTCAGTGGAGGCTTGTGTGTTGCTAAGATGCTGAACAAGTTTCAACAGAACTTCTAGACTGAGATGCATTAGAAAGGAAGACCTAGTGATCTACATCTGAAAAATCAGCCAATGATTTTTTGCAACTGTTTTGCAACTGATCAAGGGCAGGCAGCCTTTTCTTCCATTGTGCATGGGGGTCACAGTCAGTTGGCGTCATTTGGAGAGTAGTTAACAACAACCAATAACTTTAAGAGCCCAAACTCCCTCCCTCCCATCTTTGAAAAGTAACAAAGGGAGTTCCTGTCACTCATTTGAAAATGTGGAGATGCAGAGATAAGCAGTCTCTGTCATTCTTCCCAGCTGTTGTTCATCAATTCCTGGAGGCTCTCAGGGCGGAGTCAGACCCCAGGGACCGCAGGATGGGAGGGTGGTGTGTGTAACCTTCCTCCTCCATATGGCCATCGGGCCCACAGCAGGTAAGATCCAGGAACATCACAGCGGCACCTCCTGCCAAAAAAAAAAAAAAGCTCCTAGCCTGGGGGAGATGTTGGGAGACAGCAGAACAGATATGGCTGACCAGGCTAGATGAAAACTCTGGCTTTCTGTACAAGCTGCTGGGGGAATGGCTTGCCTGGCGGATATCCCAGTCCTTGTACAGAGCCCCAGATCTTCTCCCAGAGCGCTGGGCTCTGAAGCTCCCTCCCGGAAAGGGCAAGGTCCTCCCGCGCTCTGAACAGGGGGCCATTCCTTCGCTCCCTCCGGAGCCCGATTGGCTTGTGTTGGAGGTGGTTGTAGTCCCTGTTCTTGGTTCAGGCCTCAACTTCATCCAAAGTCTTTGTGGTTAAGGGGACATGGGAACTGGGAGGCGAACCCTGAGGGGGCCAGTGAGCTGTGTTCTGGCCAATACAGGGAGCTTCAGGTCACCATACCCGATGGCCTGGGGGAGGTCAGAGCACAGGCCACATTGACTCAACTTCCGGCTGACCTATAATGACCCCACTGCGATTCCATTGGGTGGCAACTTAGCCTGGAAATTGACACACCGTTTTTGTTTTTTTTTTTACTTCTCCCGCTTGGTTGACTCGCATTACCCTGTGGTGTTCCCTTAGGACAGTCAGGATGAAGTGGGCTGCATGGCTTTGGGGAAATAAAAGCAAAGCAATAGCTCATTTTATCCACTCCTAATTATTTGATTGGTGTCTACCTGAACCACTCTTCCACCTACCCAGAAAAGGGTCCTGAAGAAATCACGGTGCAGGGTCACCAACAAGCTTCTGCCTTCTCCAAGAAGGTCTTAAAAGTTGTAGCTCATGACATCTGCCATTCTCCTTCCTGCTGCCAGCACTGCCCAGCAGATCCGTGTTGCACACCGGCTGGAAAAACCTTGCTTGGTTCCCTTCCACAGGGAACACAGATGGGTTTTTGTGATTTATTTTTTTTTTAAATCTGGAAGTTGCATATAAAAATCTGGCGTTACAACTTCTCTGGAAATGTGGAGGCCAATTCTACAGGACTGCCTTTGGCTGGAGCTGAAAAGCAGCCTTTAGGCAATAGTCCCCACCCTTCCCTATTGCCTCACCTCTAGTCTCCTGCCGTCCTTTACACAGCCTGCCTGGCACCTGCAGGCTTTTGATTTTTCCTTCTTTGATCTCCAGGCAAAAGGTGAGTTTGAGGGGCACTTGATCACCTCCTCTGCCTGGTTTTGCAGTTTCATTTCCTGTGCAGTTTCATTTCCCCTTACCCCAGCACACCTCTCTTCTCTCATCTATCAGAGGAAATCACTAGTGTCAATCTGACACTTTGCATGTTTTTCTTCATGCTTTGACCGTGCCCTTAAATGATACATGCATACACACACACCAGACCAGTGCAAAAATTAAATGCTTGACTGCTAACTGGAAAATTTGTGGTTCGAATCTACCCCGAAGCTCTTCAGGAGCAAGATCTGGAGCTTGGCTTCAGTAATGGTGACAGACTAGACAACACTATGGGACATCTGTACCTGGTCACGTGGGGTCTCTATGAGGCGAAAGCACACAACAGCAAAACAATTAAATGTTGTCACGGGTTGAATTGTGTCCCCCCAAAATCTGTGTCAACTTGGCTAGACCAGGGCTCCTTGTATAGTATGTTGTTGTTGTTGTTAAGTGCTGTCGAGTCGATTCCGACCCATAGCGACCCTGTATGGGGTTTCCGAGGAGCAGCTGGTGAGCTTGAACCGCCGACCTTGTAGTTCAAACGGCTTTGCAGTCTGACACAATTAACCCACAGTGCCACGCCAGGACTCCTTGTATAGTACGACTGTCCTTATTTTGTAATCTGATGTGAGTAAAGGTAAATCCTAACTGTTTACAACTGGGCCAGAAAGCAACATCATAGTATTTCCGATCACCTCATATGCACTCAAAGGCTAGACAATAATGAATTTTCATTATGGTGTTGGTGAAGATATGAAATATACCATGGACTGCCAGAAAAATGAATAAATCTGTCATGAAAGTTCAGTCAGAATGCCTCTTACAAGTGAGGAGAGTAAGACTTTGTCTCACGTACTTTGAACGTGCCATCAGGAGGTACCAATCCCTGGAAAAGTAAAGTGTTGTTAGGCGCCGATGAGTCTGTTCCAACTCATAGTGACCCTATGCACAATAGAACGAAACAATGTCCAGTTCTGTGCCATCCTCACAATCATTGTTACGCTAGACCCCAATGCTGTTGCCACTGTGTCAGTCTCTCTCTTGGGGGTCTTCCTCTTTTTTGCTGACCCTCTATTTTACCAAACATGACATCCTTCTACAGGAACTGCTCTCTCCTAATAATATATCCTAGGTATGAGAGATGAAGTCTTGCTATCCTGGCTTCTAAGGAACATTCTGGCTGCACTTCTTCCAACACAGATTTGTTTGTTCTTCTGGCAGTCCATGGTACCTTCAATATTCTTCTCCAACACCATAACTCAAATGCATCAATTCTTCTACCATTTTCCTTACTCAATGTTCAACTACCACATGCTTATAAGCCCCTGGTGACCACTAATTAACTTTGGTCTCTATGTATATCTAGATCTTTCACACCAACCAGATCACATTTTGTTTAGCACCATGTTTTCTGTTTCTTTCTTGTTGTTGTATTAGGATTTAGTTTCGTTCTCATGGCTGAGTACTATGTGGTGTTTCTCTAGGATAAACCCTGCGCTGCTAACTGAAAAGTCAGCGATTCAAACCCACCATCCACTCCTTGGAAGAAAGCTGACACTGTCTGCTTTCATGAATATTCACATGTGTGGCATTTGAGAATAAACCACTGGTCCTCAAGGTTGGGTTGAACTGCAAGGTCGGCAGCTCAAACCCACCAGCTGCTCCTCAGAAACCCTATAAAGTGTTGCTATGAGTCAGAACTGACTCAATGGCATTTGACAACAACAACAATAAACTCTATATGGAGTCCTTTAGGAAAAGCACTGGACTGTTAATCACAAGGTTTGCGGTTCAAACCTACCAGCTGCTCTCAGAAACGATATACGGGATCGCTACGAGTCAGAACAGACTTGAAGGCACACAACAATTGGGACACAATAGGACAACACTCGATGGGAGTTCAAACCTCCAGTTGTGAGAGCAAAGTTTTTGCGCTCCCGCAACAATTTACTGCCTTGGAAACTCTGTGTCACTATGAGTTTTTGGAAACTGTAGATAGGGATACTGTAAGTTGGATTAAATTCAATGGCAATAGGCTTGGTTTAGATTGGAGACTATTCCATTCCATGGGAGGGCTTCAAAAATTTCATGGAAAGATTCCATTATCTTTGACTTCCAGTTTCCCATGAACTTTTTGAAGCCCCCTCCTATGTATGGATCACAGTGTGTTTATCTAGCCATCTGTGGATGGACACTTGGGGTGTTTCCTGGGTCATAGATTCTGAATGCTTCACATAGAGTGTGAACCTTGTCTCCCACACTTGAGTGTAATCTCAGTATTACTTGCTGAAGGAGGGTGAAGTGGAAGGAAAGGAGGAGGAGGGAGAGGGAAGGAAGGGTCAGATGGTGGAAGGAAGGGAGGGTTGGCAGATGGAAGGATGAAGGGCAGACAGATGGAAGGATGGGAGGAAGCCCTCAACTGTCAGGGGCACCTGGGGGCTCCAGCCACCATGGTCTTGGTACGAGGACTTCTGACTATCTGCAGAGCAGGCTGGGAGGCACTTCCGTGGGGACCCCTGCCTTTGCCCTTCTGTGGCCCATGGAGCTGAGGAAAGCTCAGGGGATGTTCTCTGCCTCCCCAACCCCACCAAGAAGAGAACTGTGTGAGTGTGCGGGGGTGGAGGGTGGAGAGAGACAAAGAGAGTGGGTGCAGGGGGAAGTGGATATGGGGAAGAGGCATGCTGCTTAGCAACCCGGGGAAAATTTAGGGAAGCAACAGAGCCATTTCTCCCTGTGCTTCCAGGGGAGGATTTAAAAAACAAACCCCAAAAAATCCCTCTTCACATGTCTACACTTGCTGATCTTGTTGGGGTAACTCCCAAGGTGTTGGCTCGTGTGTGTGTGTGTGTGTGTGTGTGTGTGGCTGCTCTAAAGGCTGTTGCTGAGCAAACCTGAGCAGCCGTGGATGACGTGGGGAAACAGTCTCCCATTCCTGTGGGAAAGGTGGAAAGGGGAGACCGCACCCCTTTTTTGGCTTTTCTCTCGCTCCAGGCTCCTTCAGCTGGCCTTCCTCCCAAGGCTACCGACATCAAGCAGCCCATGGAAGGTACAAACGGTGAATACACTCTGCTGTTAGACAAATGGTTGGAGGTTCAAGTCCACCCAAAGGCACCCAGGAAGAAAGGCCTGGCCATTTATGACCAAAAAAAAAAAAAAAATCAGCCATTGAAAATTGTCTGGAGCACAGTTCTACTATGACACATGCGTTGACTCCATGGGGACTCGACTTTACCTTTTACTGAAGGTATCCAGGGGCTTTCTCATTCATCTTTTTTCTCTCGGGACCCCACTAGCAGCCCGCTTCTCTTCACCCCCTTGAGAAGTCTTTTGCTTTTCTTTCTTAATTTGATTTGCTCTGACTCAGAATTGAGATCAAAGAGGAAATTCTTTCCAGTCTTTTAGGAATAATTCCCAGAATCTCCCACTGGAAATGCATACATAATTACCATAATTATCTTTAAAAAAAAAAAAATTCTTTCTTGCTCTTTTACCCATTTTTTCCCTACCTCTTCTACAGGCTGGGGGAGAGAATAGAGGAAAAACTTCATGAGTGTCTTTGTGGTTGCTGGTCATCCAATTGAAACCCTACTCTTGTAGCCCAAGAGTGAGACACATACCACTCCATCAAGAAGGTTCTAGATGGTACAAGTAGCTAATGGTAACATGTCACTCGTATTAAACATGGAGCTCTTGCAGGCGTCAAATGGGTGACATGTTTGGCTGCTAACAGATAGACTGAAAGTCCCAGGCCACCCAGAGGTGCTTCAGAAGAAAGGCCTGGCAAACCACCCCCCCACCACACACACGCACACATACACAAAGCCAATGAAAACCTTATTGAAGCACAGTTCTGCTCTCACACACGGCGGGGGCTATGAGCCAGATTCGACTCGATTAGCAATTGGAGACAGCTGTTTCTTTTCAAATGTATTTTCAATTGTTCTGATTGTGTTAAGTCTCAAATTGGTGCTAGGTACATCTCTAACCTGGAATCCTGGTGTGGCACTGTGGGTTAATGTGCAGGATTGCAAAGTCACTTTGAATTGCAAGGTCAGCAGTTCAAGCTTACCAGATGCTCCTCAGAAACCCTCTACAGGGTCGCTATGGGTCGGAACCGATTCAATGGCACTTCAAAACAAAACAACACCATGTCTAACACCTCCGTGACCCTTGCAGAACAGCCTTTAGCAACAACATTCATAACAGCGATCCTCGGACTTCGAGCAGACAAGAACAACTGGCAGTGATTTAGTATTAGAGTTGGTTTCTGTTGTATTTCCTTTTGTATTTCCTGTGGTGGGAGCTTTTCCTATATGACTGGTATCTTTTTTTATTAGGGGAAAGATCAAGAATTAATAAATAATCATTCTGATGCCTAATGACAGAAGCCTGGCTGAGAGCTCAGTTTGCTAGCCCCCAGTCGAGTGAGCCAGCAGACCAGGCCAGACTCAGGGCTGGCGTCTATCTGAGGTCATTTGGCTCAGATGATCTGCAGCTGATGCTGAGAGTCTCCATGAAGGTTTTATTTTTGTTCTCCGGCCCAGTTGGAGGCCATTCTGTTCCCTGAGGTCATCTCATCATTGACCGCGTGGGCCAGGAGGTCAGGCCACGTAGTAAGGCTCCAGAAGACAGCCTTTCTTTTGGCAACTATGATGGGCTGACCTCTCTCCCCGAAAAGAGATGTTGAAGCCTGAAACCCTGGTACCTGCCCTGTCACCTTGTTTGGAAATCGGGTCTTCACAAATTAAGTTAGCAAAAGGTGATATTGGACTAGGATGGATTCTAGTACAATCTGAATGGTGTCCTTATAAAAGAAGAGAAGATACATTGGAAGATGGTCAGGCGAAGACAGAGATTGAAGCTCGAAGCTGCATGTCCCAAACACTGCACATTGCCAGAGGAACCCTGAGCCCCAAACCCCACAGATTGCCAGAGGAGTTCTGGTAATGCAAACCATGAAGTGCTCGACTGCTAACTGAAAGGTTGGTAGCTGGAACCCACTCAGGTAGGAGAAAGACCTGGCGATCTGCTGCTGTAAAGATGAGAGCCAAGGGAACTCTATGGTGCAATTCTACTTTGTCCATGGGGTTGCCAAGTGGAAAATGAATTGATAGCATCTGACCATAAGAAGCTGTCAGAGACCAGGAGAACACTACCGATTCCTAGATTCCAGACTTCTAGCTACAGAACTGTGTCCTTGTTTGGAGCGGCCACTCTAGGAAAGACATGCAGCAACCATGCCTGATTTCCCCCTAGCAGCCGCCGCTCGGACCCGAGACTGTGAATGGAGCCAACTCTCTGGCTGCAGTGCTGGTTCATTCCCTGGGTCCGCTTTTCTCTGGGCCTCTAACCATCTGGACTAGCTTCTGCTGGGCTCTTTCCTGCAGGCCTTGAACCCAAAAGGAGGAGATGCTAAAGCTACTACCACTATTTCTGCCAATAGCAAGAGAAAGGGGCTGAGAAACCCGATCCTGGTGGTATCGTTTCCACCCCTGGATCCAGCTATGCCTGAAGCTAGACTCTACCCTTGGCCGCCTTCAGAGCTACTCACGAAGCCAGTAAATTCCCCTTTCATGTAATCCAGTTAGAATCAGTGTTTCGGTCACTTGCAGCCACAAGAGTCTTAACTGATGAAATGGCTCAGTGCAAATCCCTGGCCCCCAAGAGGGAAAACACTCAAAGGGCAGGTACCACCACCACGGGTGAGCAGCAGCATCACCATACGCCAGTTGGCACTGGAAAAGCTATCCTGGAAGAAGAACACTTCAAACTGTGGATCATCATAGTTCACATACAGGCCAAATGCCTCACTTAGTCAATCCTTATAATAACCCTAGCAGGCAGGTACAATTTTTATCGCCATTTCATGGATGAGAAAACTGAGGCTCAGGAGGCCACTATGAAGCTTACCGGCCAAGTCACAGCTGGTTCGCCCGGTCCTCTATGGGCAGCGAGGAGACTGGCCACTCAGCGAGTATAAAACTCAGAGAACTGGGTCTCGGAAGGGGGGAAGGGACAGAGCTGTTCTGTGTCACGTGATGCTCCAAGCACAGGTTGTTGTTAATGTGCTGTGGAGTTGGTTCCGACTCATAGAGACCCTGTACAGGGTTTCCCAGGCTGTAAATCTTTACGAAAGCAGAACGCCTCATCTTTCTTCCACAGAACAGCTGGTAGTTTCAAACTGCTGACCATGAGGTTCTCAGCCCGATTCCTAACACAGGTTAGGTGAACGCCATCTCCAACAGCTGTCTGATACCCAGCCTGCGTGGCTGCACTCTCTTTCTGTTGTTAAGCACCATCTAGTCGGTTCCAAATCATAGCTATCCTGTATAGGGTTTCCGAGGAGTGGCTGGTAAGTTTGAACTGCTGACCTGCAGTTCAAACTGACCTTACAGTCCAGTGCTTATCCTACAGCGCCACACCAGGATTCCCTTTACCCGTTTTAAAACCAAAAGCTGGGAAAGGACCTAGTTTAGATGGTTGCTGTCAGCTTCTGATGAGTCAGCTTCAACCCACCTATGGCAGAAGGAAACGGTGCAGGTTTTCTTCCACCTTCTCCAACCTTAGTGTACTGGAGTCCACTGCTCCCACTGTGGAATACCTTCCAACCTTTGGGGGGGAGAGTCCAAAGCCATATTGGACAATACTCTTGTCATCATCTATAGGAGGTTTCATTGGCTAGCTTTTGGAAGTAGATTGCCAGACCTTTCTTCCTGGTCTGTCTTCCTGTCCACCTAAGGTGACCCTGCAGGTATCGACATACTGGTGGTATAGTTTCCAGCATTCCAGCAATAGGAAAGCTACCACCGTATGACATGTTGAGAGTCGGGTCGTGATAGAGATGAGAATATACTGCTATGTACTAGCTGCGTAACTTTGGGACAAATTGTTGAATCCTTCTCAGCTGCAGTGCTTTTCCCATCTGAGAAATGGGCACGCGGACCACCTGGCCTCACGCACCTCTCTGTTTTATTGGTACACCATAAGAAGAACACAGATGTGAGCGATTATTTATAAAATAAAACGAGTGTATGAGTGACGGAGAGAATCACTAGGTCCCAGAGGTGAACGATGGGTCACTGCCCACAGACACTTCCTCCTCGTGCCCAGGGCTGGAGACAGGCCACCACAGGCTGACCTGAAACAACCTTTCTGTCCTGCAGCGGAGAGAGAGATAAGAACTGTGAAGCAAAGGCCGCCACCAGCGCTTGGGAGTTTATTTTTACCCTGTTATCTACATCCTGAAATGTCAAGCTCGGAACCGCCTTGGCCTCGTACTCTACCCCAGACCACTAGACGAGGCAAGGCAATGAAGCTTGGAAGCCGGCCCCTCGGCTCAGGCGCCTCTGCCCTTGGTAGAGAGTACTGGTGCTATGGTGACGGGCGGCATGGAAACCTTGAAACAGACAAGTGGGAGGAGGGACTTTTATTTGGGTTCTGGAACAAGCTCATTTCCTCCAGGAGGCCCCGGGTCTTGCTAGGGCGGCCTGTGGTGCTGCCAGGCCCCCATCCTCAAGATTGTGTGGAATGGGGGCTTTATGCTACAAGACAGAAAGTGTAACGGAGACTGGCTTATGTGACACCAGGGCCACCATTGCCATGAATATGATGCGGACTCATGCTGACGCCAAGTGTGTCAGGGTAGAATTGTGTGCCATAGAGTTTTCAGTGGCTCCTTTGGGGGGCTTAGATCACCTGGCCTTATCTTTCGAGGCACGTCTGGGCCAACTCGCATTTCCAGTATTCTAGTTAGCAGTTGAGTATCTTTTACCACCCAGAGACTCCAGTTTAGATAATAAAGAACATTTAATTGGCTAAGGTGACTAACAAATCCAGCAACAGGGGAGGCTCAAACCAGGGGCTTGGAAACATGACAAGTAAGTGATTCTGCATCTGTCTGTTCTACTTTCTGTGATGATCATTTCATTCCCGGTTGTACCCTGTGCTGCCTTGCAGCCCCCAGCAGTTCCAGAACCTGTCCCCATGCCCTCAAAGTGGCTCCTGACCCAGACAAAGGAAGTTTTCTCTTTGCAGAGTTAGATGTAGTCAAGTGGATTCTGACTCACCGCAACCCCACTAGGATAACTTTGCTTGATGGGGTCCCCATGAGTCAGCGTTCACTCGATGACAATTGATTTTACATTTTATTCTTATTAATATGTCATTTCTTTTATTTTGTGATTGTTGTTGTTGAGGATACACCTAGCAGAGCAGACACTGATTCAACCGTTTCTACGTGGACATCTTAGAAGCACTGATGACATTCTTCCAGTTGTACAATCCTCTGCACGCTCCCGTTCTGAATTGTTCCTTCCTCATGAGCATCAACTCACTGCTCCTCAAATTTCTGTTGAACCTTTGAAGTTGTTGCTGCCATAGACACAGTTTGTAAAACAGTACACTGCTCACCACTGACACTGTTTACTAGTTAAGCTAAACTATTGTTGGGTTTAAAGAAGATTAAAGGAATATTTTTGGTGTAAGATTTTGTCTTAAAAACTCTCACAGGGCAATAGTTTCAGCCTCAGTGGCTCTAGAAAATCTGTATTCCATGCAAATTTGAAATTTTGGTCTATATTTCCCCCTGTTGATAGGGTTTTCCTATAGAATCGTTGATCAAAACATTTAGTAATGGTAAGATGACAACTGCTTTTAAATTGATTGCTATAAGGTTTCCTTTGCATTGAAAATAAAATTCACACACTATACCCTGGACCACCACTCATCTGTCCGTTTGTTGTGTTGTAGTGGCTTGTGTGTTGCTATGATACTGGTATTTTAAACACCAGCAGGGTCACCCATGTGGACAGGCTTCAGTGATGTTTCCAGCCTAAGACAGACTAGGAAGAAGGAAAGGTGGACCGCTTCTAAATGCTTAGCCACTGAAAACCTTATGAATAGCAGTGGACCATTGTCAGATATAGCGCTGGAAAATGAGCCCCTCAGGTTGGAAGGCACGCAAAATACAACTGGGGAAGAGCTGCCTCCTCAAAGTAGAGTTAACTTTCATGATGTGGAGGAAGCAACACTTTCAGAACCTTCAACTGCTGATGGGGCACAACTCAAAATTAGAAGAAACAGCTGCAAACATCCATTAATAATAGGAACCTAGAAGGTACTAAGTATGACGCTAGGAAAATTAGAAGCAGTAAAAAAATGAAATGTAAAGCATAAAGATCAATATCTTAGTGAGCTGCAGTGGACTGGCAGTGAACATTTTGAGTCAGATATTCATATGGTTTACTATACCAGGAACATCATATTGAAGACAAATAGCATCACATTCAATCGCAAAAAGAACATTTCAAGATCTGCCTTGAAGTACAACACTGTTGGTGATAGGACCACATCCATATATCTTCAAGGAAGATCAGTTAATACCAACTAATTATTCAAATTTCCACACTGATCACTAACGCTAGTGATGATGAAATAGAAGATTCTACCCACTTCTTCAGTCTGAAATTGATCAAACATGCAATCCTGATGCACTGTTAAGTACTGATGATTGGAATGCAAAAATGGATAACAAAGAGGAAGGATCAGTAGTTGGAAAATATGACCTTGGTGATAGAAATGATGCTGGATATTGCACGATAGAATTTTGTAAGACCATCAGCTTATTTATTACAAATACCTTTATTCAACAACATAAAAGTCAACTGTACACGTGGACCTCACCAAATGGAATACACAGGAATCAAATTGACTACATCTGTGGGAAAAGCTTATGCAATATCATCAACTAAAACAAGGCCAGGGATCCACTATGGAATAGACCATTACTGTATCATATACAAGTTCAGGCTGAAGGTGAATAAAATTAAAACCAGTCCACAAGAGCCAAACTATGACCTTGAACATACGCCACCTGAATTTAAAGAACATCTCAAGAACAGATTTGCTGCATTAGATACTAATGATGGAACATCAGTAGAGTTGTAGAATGGCATCAAGAATGTCATAAAGGAAGAAAGCAAAAAGGTCATTAATAAGACAGTAAAGAAAATAAAAGATCAAAATGTATGTCAGGAGACACTCCGAAACTTGCTCTTGAAAGTAGAGAAGCTAAAGTGAATAGAAGAAATGATGAAGTAAAAGAGTTGAACAGAAAATGCCAAAGGGCAACTTGAGAAGACAAAGTCAAGTATTATAATGAAATGTATAAAGATCTGGAGTTAGAAAAACCAGAAGGGAAGAACATGGTCAACATTTCTTAAGCTGAAAGAACTGAAGAAAAACATGTCTCAGGATTCTATGGGCAAAATAGTGAATGATACAAGAAACATCAAAATAAGATGAAAGGTGTACCCAGAGTCACTGTACCAAAAAGAAATGGTCAATGTTCAGTCATTTCAAGAGGTACCAAATGGTCAAGAACCAATGGTACTGAAAAACAAGAAGTCCAAGCTTGCAGTAGAGGCTCCAGGAATTGACAGAATACAAATTGAAATCTCTCAGAAAATTGATGCAGCATTGGAGGCACTCACTCATCCATGCCAAGAAATTTGGGAGACAGCTACCTGGCCAACTGGTTGAAAGAGATTCATATTTGTGCCTTCCAAAGAGAGGTGACTTAATAAAATACTGAAAGGATTGAACAATATGATTAATATCACACAAAAGTACAATTTTGCTGAGGATAATTCAAGAATAGTTGCAATAGTACATTAATAGAGAGTTGCCAGAAATGCAAGCCAGATTCAGAAGAGAATGTGAAACGAGGGATTTTATTGCTGACATCAGATGGATTTGGGCTGACAGCAGAGAATATCAGAAAGATGTTTACTTGTAATTTATTGACTATGAAAAGACATTGAACTATGTGGCTCATAAGAAACTATGAATAACATTATGAAGAATGGGAATTTCAGAACACATCATTGTGCTCATGTGGAACCTATACACAGACCAAAAGCATTCATTCAAACAGAACAAGGGGACACTGAATGGCTTAAAATCAGGAAATGTGTGCATCAGAGTTGTATCCTTTCACCACGCTTATTCAATCTACATTGTTGTTGAGTGTCGTTGAATACTTCCGATTCATGGCGACCCTGTATAGGGTTTCTGAGGAATAGCTGGTGGATTTGAACCACCAATCTTGCAGTTAGCAACCCAGTGCTTATTCTACAGCACCACAATCTATACACTGAACTGGATTATATGAAGAAACTGGATTATATGAAGAACGTGGCAGCAGGACCGGAGGAAGACTCAGTAACATCCTGATATACAAATGACACTACTTTGCTTTCTGAAAGTGAAGAGGACTCAAAAAATGCTGATGAAGATGAAAGAACACGGACAACCAGCGATACGCAGATGATACAACCTTGCTTGCTGGAAGAGAAGAGGACATGAAATAATTACTTATAAAGGTCAAAGAGCACAGCCTTCAGTATGGATTGCACCTCAATGTAAAGAAAATGAAAATTCTCACAAGTGGACCAATAAATAACAAACATCATGATACATGCAGAAAAGACTGACGCTGTCAAAGACTTTAGCACTCATGAAGCAGCAGCTGAGAAATCAAACAACGTATTGCATTCAGCAAATCTGCTGCACGAGACCTCTTTAAAGTGTACAAGAGCAAAGATAGTAGTTTGAGGACTAAGGTGTGCCGGACCCAAACCATGGTATTTTCAATCATGTGGGAATACGCATTGTGAAAGCTGGGCAAAGAGGAGGAAGACCAGAGAAGAATCAATGCCATTGAATTATGGTGTTGGCAAAGAATATTGAATATATTATGGAATTCCAGAAGAATGGACAGATCTGTTTTGGAAGAAGTGCAGCCATATTGTTCCTTAGAAGCAATGATGGCGAGACTTCATCTTTTGAACACTGGACATGTTTTCAGGAAGGACCAGTCCTTGGAGAAGGGGAAAAAGAGCAAGGCCCTCAATAAGGTGGACAGACATAGTGACAGCAACAATGGGCCAAAACATAACAACAATTATGAGGATGGTACAGGATCAGACTGTGTTTTGTTGTGTTGTACAGAGGATCACTATGAGTTGGGACAGACTTGACAGTACCTAACAACTACAATAGCAACAACATTACTGTACCTTTTTATCAAGGACCCAACAGATGGATCCTGATCCAAAGGAGGGAAGGTGTGGGACAGAACTGTAAACATTTATGGAAACCTGACTTACTGTATCCTCTGAGACTGGGGAGTCTCCTGAAACTAATGCACAGAAATAATCTTTAAACACTGAATCCGAACTATCCCATGAAGCAATCGTAAAACTTAAACAACAGTTTTGTCTGATCAATAAGAAGTGTTTGCCTTGAGTATAGTACTCTTATAAAGAATCATCTATGAGTTTAAAGAGATGACAATTAATCTAAGGCACAGAGGAGAAATTTGAAGGGCAGGGAGTCTAAATCAGTGGTGAGGAAACCTGGGTAGAGTTAGTGAGAACGGTGATACAATGTGAAGTCTGTCACCAACGTTGAACTCTTCAAGTAGAAACTGTGTGGATGTCTGTTAGGTTGTATACATTGCCACTCTAAACAAAGAAGATATATTTTTTAGAGAAGAATACATTTCCCCCTGTACTTTCGGATCCATAAATAATTATTAAGATTTCAATGTAATCAAGATGGAAACTCCCACACTCTCCACAAACACAAATTCTCCCCAAGGCGATCAAGACCCACTACCCTTTGACTTCCTCAGGCCAGACAGCTGAGTGTGGATGGTCCAGTGCAGTGAGTAGAAACTCAAAAACACACCTCTGACAGGTAGACATCAGTTGTCACTGTGCCCAACAGATAACATGCCATCAGGAATAACTCAAGTCCTGATGTTGCTGTTGTTAAGTGTTGTTGAATTGGTTCCTATTCATAGTAACTCTCTATAGGGTTTCCAAAGAGTGACTGGTGGGTCTGAACCACCAACTTTATGGTTAGTGGTCCAGTGCTTATCCTACAGTGCCATTGTTAATTCTCTGCTCACTGAACCAGGTCAGTCCCTATCTGATATTCTCATGTGGCACCCTGAACTTGTTGTTGTTGTTAGGTGCCAACGAGTTGGTACTGACTCATAGCGACCCTATGCACAACAGAACGAAACACTGCCGGGTCCTGGGCCAACCTCACAATTGCTGTCACGCTTGAGCCCAATGATGCTGCCATTTGGCCAGTCCATCTTGTAGGTCTTTGATCTTCATCAGTAAATATTTTAAGTCATCTTCACTGTCAGCAAGCAAGGTTGTATCATCTGCATATCGTAGGTTGTTAATGAGTCTTCCTCCAATCCTGATGCCACGTTTTTCTTCATAGAACCCAGCTTCTTGGATTATTTGCTCAGCATAGAGGTTGGAAATGTATGATGAAAGAATACAACCCTGTTACATACCTTTCTTAATTTTAAACCATTCAGTGTTCCCATGTTCTGTTTGAACAACTGCTTCTTGGTCCAGGTACAGATTCCTCATGAGCACAATTAAGTGTTCCACAATACTGATACTTCACAATGTTATCCATAGCTTGTCCTGATCCACACAAATGAAAGCCTTTGCATAGTCAGTAAAGCATAGGTAAACATCTTTCTGATATTCTCTGCTTTCAGCCAAGATCCATCGGATATCAGCAATGTTATCCACGGCCTCTTCTGAATCCAGCTTGAATCTCTGTCAATGTATGATTGTAGCCATTTCTGTATTACCTTTAATAAAATTTACTCACATGGGATAACAAAGATATTGTCTGATGATTTCCGCATCCCATTGGGTCACCTCTCTTTGGAATGGATACAAATATGGATCTCTTCTAATCAGTCAGCCAGAGAGTTGTCTTCCAAATTTCTTGGCAGAGATGAGTGAGTGCCTCCTGTGCCACCTCACTTTCTTGAAAGATTTCAATTTTTATTGAACCCTGAACTTGGCCCCACAAATATTATTATCATTCATAATAATATCTTCCTTTAGGTGATTATTTAATTAATATTTATCTTCCCCACTGGACTCTAACTAAACAGCAAAACATATATACCAATTCAAAAATGTCTACATACACAGTATGGTCCCATTGATTCTGGTCTTCAGTCTGAGCAGCATTTCCTCAGTTGCTCCTCCTCTGTAGGTGTAAACTCACTGCTCAGTACACTTTCTGTTTAACCTTCTGAGTTACTGTTAACAATCTAACCCCTTAAAGTGTTGGTAGGTGCTGTTGGGATTCATAGCGACACTGTTAACAGCGCCAACCTTACAATCACTGCTGCCTTTCAGCCAGTTGTTGCTTCCACTGTGCCAATCCATCTTATTGGGGGGGGCGGTCTTCCTCTTTTTCACCGACCCTCCATTTTACCAAGCATCGTCCTTCTCCAGGGACTGGTCCCTCCAGATAAGACATCTGAAGTATGAGAGACAAAGTCTCACCATCCAGACTTGTAAGGAGCATTCTGGCTGCACTTCTTCCACTACAGATTTGCTTGTTCTTTTGGTAGTCCATGGCACTTTCAGTATTCTCCTCCAGCACCATAACTCAAACCATCCTGCATCGTAAGGTCTTTCAAAAGCATAATGCTCGTGGAAGATAGTCTTTACTAGTTAAGCTAGACTGTTGTTTGCTTTGGAGTCGCTGTGTGGCACAGTACCGCTAGGACAGTGATTCAAACTCACCAGCTGCTCCTCAGAAACCCTATGGGGGGTCACTATGAGGTGGAACCAACTCGATGGCACTTCATAACAACAAACAACATTGTTTGGCTTAAAGAAGGCTCCAGGGAATATTTTGGTTTATTGTTCCAGGGTAAAGGATTATCTGTTGACAGTAATTTTGGACAGTTATCCAGTTTCAATGACTCCAGAAAGTCTAGGTTCCATGAGAATTGAAAATCTGTTCTATACTTCCACACTCCGCCCCCACTTCTTTGATCAGGATTCTTCTTTGGAATTTTTGATTCGATGTTCAGTAACAGTAACTGGGCACCATCCAGTTGTTTTGGTGTCATGGCAAAGGAGGCAGGTGTTTGTGGAGGCAACTAGTCCCACATTGCATTAGTAATGACTCTCTTTAACACACTATTACATCTGATCTCCCTTTTCGGTGCATCATACGTTTGTTGGTTTGCTTGATCCATGTGAAGCTGGACCCCTGGTAACCCCACGTGATGCAGAGGCAAATGGCTCTAAAGGGTTTTTGTAGCTGGTACCAGAATATGAAAACTGGGCTGCTAATCTCACAGTCAGTATAAAACTACCAGTTGTTCTGTAGGAGAAAGATGAGGCTTTCTGCTCCCATGAAGATTTACAGCCTCGGAAATCCTGTACAGTGTCGCTATGAGCCGGAACCAACTCCACAGCACATAACAACAACAAATCAGGCATTTCTTCTGGGGAGACTTGGATTGGGTCTGAAGTGCCAACCTTTCACTTAGTAATCTAGTGCTTGCCTACAGTATGTTGTCATTAAGTGCTGTTGAGTCGATTCTGACTCATCATGACCCTGTACAGGGTTTCATAGGAGAAGCTGGTGGGTTTGAACTGCCAACCTTGAGGTTAGCAGTCTAATGCTCATCTGACATCACCATACCAGGACCCCTCAGTGTGACTAATTCACACTTTTTAGTAGAAGAATGGAGGTGACTTAGAAGGGAGCTCAAAGTCGGCTGGGAAAGCATTTCTCTTACCAACCCAACAGCCTGATGGGAGAGGAGGCAGAATTCTTACACTGTAACAATGTCTGCTGAACTTTCACCTCCACGTCACCCCTGCGTCTTCATCAACACATCTCCTGTACTTAGAGCCATGTCTGGCACACAATGGTGGTAGCGGCTGTGTGCCGTGGAGTCAGTTCCGATTCATAGAGACCCTGTACAAGGTTTCCGAGGCTGTAAATCTTTACCGGAGCAGGACGCCTCATCTGTCTCCTGCGGAACCGCTGATAGTTTCGAACTGCTGACCTTGAGGTTAGCAGCCCAATTCGTAACCACTACGCTAACATACAGTAAGCAGAGGCAATACATCTGACCCACCCACACGGCTCTGGAGTTGATACTGACACATACAGACCTTGTAGGACTGTGTAGAACTGCTCCATCGGGTTTCCGAGGCTGTAAATATTTATGAAAGCAGACAGCCTCATCTTTCTTCCACAGAGCAGCTGGTGGGCTCGAACCACTCACCTTTCGGTTAGCACCCGAACACTGGACTCTCACTGACATCGACTCCCACTATTCGAGACTCTGTGTAGGATTTCTGAAGCTGCAAATATTTATGGGAGCAGAAACCTTCATCTTTCTTCAGCAGAGCAGTTGGTGGATTTGAAATGCCAATCTTGTGGCTAGCTGTACAGTGCTCATCCTCTGGCATTACCAGGACTACTTAGCCTGATTCTTCATGGTGCTGTGTGCTGTGGAGTCCGTTCCTACTTACAGCAACCCATGTAGAGCTTCTGAGTCTGTGAAGTCTTCATAGGAGCAGAAAGCCTCATTGTTCCTCATGAAGCAGATTGTGAGTTTGAATCACTGACCTTGTGGGTAGCCACCCAATGCTTCTCCTACAGTGAGTGCCACACCAGGCTACGTGCGCTAAGTGTCGTGGAGTCGGTTCCAACTCTGAGACCCCATGTAGGGTTTCCGAGGCTGTAAATCTTTGCGGGAGCAGGAAGCCTCATCTTCCTCCTATGGAGGAGCTGGTGGGCTCGAACCACCACTGACTTTTTGGTTCGCAGTCTAGTGCTCATCCTACAGAACCGTGGAGCGTGAAGACTTAGGGGAGAATAAATACATGAGTGGGAACTGTTCTTTCTTCTCCCAGAGAAGCATCCGTGGGAGAAAGTTCTGGAGATCAGCTTCCTGAACGGTCAGAACCGTGTAAACCCCACAGAGCAGTTCTGTTTGCAACACATGGGGTTGCCCTCAGTTAAACTGATGGATTCTGGGACAGGGAAGGAGGAAAGCTACACTATGCAAATATGCTAGACCAAGCCTATGGGCTCTAATTATTTATCATTCCTTTTAGACTCAATGGGTCATTAAATCAACATCTCAGCAAGGAAGTTTAAAGCACAAATTAATCCCAGAGACTGGGCTCCTTTGCACTTGAATGAAACCGGTTCCCGGATTTGATGGCTAAAGTCTAACTGGGTCAGGGCTCAGGGTTCTCACTGCACACCCTGGAAAGAACCCCAGGAATGGTTCCTTATGTTCCTTATGAAACAGCCTGGCCCCTATCTCTGCTCCCAGGTGAGGAGGATGCTAGAAAGAAAAGCAGTTTTCTTTTCCATTACCACACTCTTCTTACTGAAAGATCTCTGAGTCCTAGTGGGGTCTCTTTTTGGTTGCTATTGTTGTTGTTGTTGTTGTTGTTGTTGTTGTTGTTAAGTGCCATCGAGTCGGTTCCGACCCATAGCGACCCTGTACAGGGTTTCCGAGGGTGTAAATCTTTACGGGAGTAGAAAGCCTCATCTTTCTCCCGTGGAGCGGCTGGTAGTTTCGAACCGCTGACCTTAAGGTTCGCAGCCCGATTCGTAGCCACTTGGTTGCTATTAGTGCCTTTAAATTTAGGTTCCAACTCACAGCAACCCCGCAGAGGGTTTCTGAGGAGCTGTTGGTGGGTTTGAACCACCAACCTTGTGCTTAGCAGTCCAGTGCTTATCCCCACAGTGCCACTCCAGGTTCTCTTTACACCTGACATGTAATCAACAAAGGGCTTTGAGTATTTGCTCTTTGTCATTCCTTTGTGGGGTGACAGACAGGTCTCAGATCTGTTCGTCAGCCACCATTCCAAAACAGAACCCCCCAAATAAAAATCACCCTGAAAAACCACCCTAAAAATACAAAGCTCTAGCCAAGCCTGGGTCTAGAGCCCACCCCATCCAGCAAATCAAAGGGGCTCATGTTTGAACTACAGAAACCCTTCCAGAACCAGAAGGAAAGGGAGAGGGATTTCTGGGTTGACTCAGAGCTGTAGGCTCTGCCTTGTCCCAGAATGTGTTATTTATTCTTAGAGACCAGACTTGAATTAAACAGAGTCTATAAATAGAGCAGGGACACACTCAGCTGTGTCACTGAAAAGTCTTTACACAGGGACAGGTACGACAAATTAAGTCTTAGGTTACCCTGCTGGTACTACATGGGAATGTTTGGCCATTTTTCTTTACAGGGGAAGAGCGGGGGAAGCAGGTGAGTAAGACGTTGGGCTTCAGCCTGGCTTTGTCTCCTTCACCTCTTCTTTCTAAATGCTCATTCACACGAGAACAGAGATGGAGTCATGGAAGAATGATGCCCCTCTGTAAACACCCTCACTGGGCAGTTTGGCAGCTTCCTCTGGCTGGCTCAGGCGGAATTTGACAGAGTGTTCTGGTCTTTTAGATTAGATTGCAAAGTCCCCAAGGGAAGGGACCAATGCTAAGGTTTCCTCTTGGTTTCCCTATGATGTCCCAGCACAGGGAGGCCTAGGGCTTCCATGGCAGGTCCTGACCCATGAATTGAAAGGACCCTCCTGATGCCTGGGGTGACGCTGAAGGGTCAGCACTGCACTATAAACCACAAGGTCAGCAATTCAAACCTATCAGCTGCTCCTGGGAAACCCTATACAGGGTCGCTCTGAGTCAGAGCTGACTCGAAGGCATTTAACAACAACAACCTGATGCTTGGAGGTCTAGGAGGTGGGAGCAGTGTGGGCCTGGGCTTTGGTGTGATTCACATAAGGGGTGTACTTGAGAGGTAGTGCAATAGGGCATCCGCAGGATGGATGAGTTGAGACCAAAGACACACAGAACAGCTGTGCAGAAAGAAACACAAGCGATGGAGCACCAGAGTCAAATCTCCAACTCACTGCGGGATAATGCATTGGGATGTAAGATCTGTCTGGACCGTACGGTCGGCAGTGCAAATTCACCAGCCACTCCTGGGAAATCCTATACAGGGTCGCTATGAGTCCACAGCACTTAACAACAACCACCTCTGCTTCCAGAGCCCCTACATGGTACAAATGGTTAGTGTGCTTGAAAGCTAACTGAGAGAGTGGAGGTTCGAGTCCACTCGAGTCACCGCAGAAGAAAGGCCTGGTGATTGACTTCGGAAAACATCAATCATGAAAGACCCTACAGAGCTCAGTTCTACTGTGATATGCTTGAGGTCTCCATGAGTTGGGGCTGACCAATGGAAAGGGTTTTTTCAGTTGACCAGTGAGTATTTCAGGACTGACCCAGATCATTCCAGGCATTGCCCAAAGCATGAGAGTTGTGATGTTTCAGTGGTACAATTCTCGCTTTCCATGTGGGAGACCCAGGTTCAATTAATTCTTGGCCCATGCGCCTCATGTACAGCCCACCACATGTTGGCCAGTGAAGGCTGGTGTGTTGCTGAGATGATGAATAGGCTTCAGGGAAGCTTCCAGGCTAAGGTGGACTAGGAAGAAAAGCCTGGTCATCTAGCTCTGAAAATTATTAGCCAGTGAAAACCAAATGGATCAAAATGGTCTCATGCTTTGTGGATCGTGGGGAGCGTGCAGGGCCAGGTGCCTGGGTACGCTATGCGTTGCTGCTAACAGCTACCACTTGTGCACTTTAAAAACTCACTGAATCTTTCTTGAGACCCTCCGAGGTAAGGATTGTTATGAAGCCTTTTTTACAGATGAGGAGACTGAGGCTCTGACAGATGATGGGCGGTCTCAAGGCTACGAGCACAGCTGGTAATTCAGGGCTGGAAGCCAGGTAGTGTAGCTCTAGAGGCTGTTCTCAGAACCAACACGAAATTCTTTTGGATCCGCATCTGTTGTCTTTACTGCTCAGCACACTTCTCTTCCTCCCCAGATGACCACACCCACTCTCAGCCAGCCTGGGCGCTTCCTGGGCTCTGGGAAAACCAAAGCCCACATCCCCATCCCAGTAGAGGCTCTCAGGACTAGTGCTGGGAATGCCCGGATGAAGACACCCTGGGTTTTCCTGTGGAGGTGAGCTGAGACCAAGTATCACCATCCTGCTGCCCCAGGGGGAGCCTGGCTGAGACAGATCCTACTGGCATCAGCTGAGCCCTGAATCCAGCTGGACCTCACGCAGTTGCATGAGGCAACATTTTCCCATGAAGAAGCCATGGTGGCGCAGTGGTTAAGCGGTCTCCTGTTAACCCAAAAGGTCGGTGATTTGAACCCAGCAGCAGTTTTGCAGGCGAAAGATGTGGCAGCTTCCGTAAAGATGGCGGCCTTGGAGACCCCCATGGGGCAGTTTGCTTTGTCTCGGAGGATCATTATGTTTTGGGATTGTTTTGAGGTAAACAGGTTCGGTTTCAAGGCGGTTGGAGTTGATTCTCTATCTGCTGTAGGTGAGCGACCCCCTAACTGGGAGGAGTAGCTGACCCACGGTGCTAAGTGCCATTGAGAAACCCTGTATAGGGTTTCTCAAAGCAGATGGTGAATTTGAACTGCTGACCTTGCTGTTCAAACCAACCTTGCGGTCCAGTGCTTATCCTTCAGTGCCACACCAGGACTCCATCTGGTCCATAACCAAACATAATTCAATGATTTGGCATCAACATCTCAGCCTCATCCCTGCAGAGATCTTTTCCTTTCTAAAAACTCACTCACCATCATGTGTGCCTGTGTACCACCTTGAGTGGAGTCTCTGTTCCCTGCTTATGGAAATCCCTTAGGACGCTCTCTCGAATTACACAGGTGGACTTACCTGCTGCTTCACCCGCTTGCCATAATGCAGAGCTTGCAACTTCTTGGCTGTTGCTGTTAGCTGACGTCAAGTCAGCCCAGGCTCACAGAGACCCCGTGCACAGCGGAGTGAACTGTTGCTGAGTCCTGTGTCTTCCCAGGAGCAGTTGTTATCCGTCGGGTTTCCATTGACTGATTTCCAGAAGCAGATCGCCAGGCCTTTCTTCCTCGTTTCTCTCAGTCTGGAACCTGTTCAGCATCCTGGCAGGATGAAAGCCTACACTGAGGACAAGTAGTGGCTATGGCTACACACGAGGTATATTGGCCCAGAATCAAACCCTGTCGCTTGCGGAATGCCAGCATTGAGCCACCTGCCTTGAAATACATTTATTTATTTACAAGCCACTCATTAATACTTACTGAGCACCTCCTATGCCTCATCCTCAACCAGGTGCTGGGGAACCCAAGCAAATGATATCAACATTATCTGAGGCCAAATAGCCCCGGTAGCAGAGTGGGTTACGAGTTGGGCTGCTAACCGCAAGTCAGCAGTTCAAATCTACCAGCTGCTCTGTGGGAGAAAGATGAGGCTTTCTGCTTCTGTAAAGATTTACAGTCTTGGAAATCCTATACAGGGTCGCTATGAGTCGGAACTGACTCCTCGGTGTATCACCACCACCACCACCACTATCATATCTGAGACCAGTGAGCCCTGGTGGTACAGTGGGTTAGGCATTGGGCTCCTAATCACAAGGTCAACAGTTCAAATCCACCAGCTGTTATGTAGAAGAAAGATGAGGCTGTCTGTTGCTGTAAAGATTTAGTCTCAGAAACCCTGTAGTCAGTTTCTGTGTTACTGGGTTGTTATACGTCAGCTTTGATGTGATGACAGTGGGGATATGTAAGGTCAGACATTCAGCTTAGCATCTTACATGGCTTACTTTTGCCATTGCATCTTCTTTGAAGCTCCCCCCAAGGTAAGCATGAGTAATTTCTCTACTTTACATATATATAACAGGATATTACATTAGGAAGTTACCATGAGGCATCCAATGCTAATGGATATGGAATTTCAAAGTGTGGGGCCAGAGGAGGTTTTCAGTTTTCAAAGCAAATACTTCAGAACTAATTCACATTCTGTTACTGTTGTTAGCAGCCATCAGGTGAACTCTAACTCAGGGTGATGTTAGAACCAACAGGATGACACATTGTCCAGTTCTGGGGTCAGAGTGGGGGTACCTGTCCATCCATCTCAGTGACAGTCTCGCTTGGTTTTTGCTCCCAAAGATTGTTCAGGGACACTCTGATATTTCCTGGGGGCTGTCAGTGGCCGATGCATGTGCAAGTGGTCAGTGGACCATCTTAGATACAGCGCCAGAGAGCTGCCTCATCAGATGGAGGCAGGAAGTGGACCACCAGATGCCTAGGTTGGGAAGGGGCTGGCGGACTAACTCTCCTGAGTTGAGGGCTCTCCTGAGGAGCCACCTAAATGCCTAGTTCGGTCCTTGAGCATACTCAGAGAATGCAATGCCATCTGTCCCCTCTGATAGCTAAGTAAGGAGTTCCTGTGGGGTGTAAACTGAGCTCAGTAACTAAACAAAAGGTTGGCAGTTCAAGTCTACTCGAAGATGCCTCAGAAAAAAAGCCTAGTGATCCATCCCTGAAAACTCAGCCCCTAAATCCCTAGGAAGCACAGCTCTAGCCTCACATATGTGGGGTTGCCGTGAGTCGACATCAGCTTGACAATCGGTGTTTGGTTGTAGTCCAATAAGCACTCTCCTTCCCTACCCTGATTTGTCCCACCTTTCCCCTTCCAGGCTCTGTGAGTGGAGGAAGCTGATGACTGGAACAGACTGGTTTAATTGGTGTTCAGACAACTCTTTGTTACAAGCACTGTTTATTTGGTTTCTTGATAAGGCTAGTCACGTAGTAGTACATGCAAGGGGGGCTGTAATTCTAACGTTCACACTGCAACACAAGGTGGTTATGGTGGCCCAACGCACATCCCAAGGAGGGCAGGATTATCTGTCCTGGTGCCTGTTTGTCCAGATGGTCATGCCTTATCAGAACAGGACCAGGTTCCAGGCAGAACCAGG
Source organism: Chrysochloris asiatica (assembly GCF_000296735.1). Classification (NCBI taxonomy): domain Eukaryota; kingdom Metazoa; phylum Chordata; class Mammalia; order Afrosoricida; family Chrysochloridae; genus Chrysochloris; species Chrysochloris asiatica. The sequence continues at coordinate 2,826,920 of NW_006408620.1, forward strand.
CAATTAGTAACATTCCAACCTAAAATAGTCAAAACATACATCTAAGAAACAAAGGTAAGTTGAAGGGTGTGTATAAAATGCTCCGGGCAGTACTTGATTATGCTTACTCTTAGCTAAGTAAGATAGTTGGAGTCCTACTCTGGCTCTGGAAGATAAGACTCAACTGCAAGGTCGCTTTGAACCTCAAGGTCAGTGGTTCAAACTCACCAGCAATTTCTTGGAAACCTTGTAGGGTCACTATGAGTCACAAGCAACTCGATGGCACTTAATAACAACAAGAAGCAAAATAGTTATGTCCTCAAAATGACTGTACTTACACTCTGGAATAGGTTCTGACTCACAGCAACCCCTATATAGGGTTTCTAAGGAGCGGCTGTTGGTTTCGAACTGCTGACTTTGTGGTTGGCAGTCTGGTGCTTGTTCGACAGTGCCACATACCCACAAATAAGACCAAACTGATTCAGAAAGGCTTTGAACCACCAGCCTTGCGGTTAGCAGCTCAACACCTAACCCACAGCACCACAGAGGCAAACACAAATACAATAAATCTTAGAAGAGCAGAAGGAAAGAAGTAAAAAATAAAAGCAGACATAAATACCTTAGAAGAGAGAAAACACTAGAATTGATGTAATCTGTCATTTTTTAAGATACCAGTAAAAGAGACAAAGCTCTGATAAGGTTGAGAGAAGGAAAATAGAAGATAGAAAACACTAGAATTAAAAAGGGACAGAGCTGTAGAAGAAAACTAAAATTAAAAGCATACTGCATTTAAATTTATGCCAATAAATATATTGACCAAAAATAAGCCTCAAGATGGGGACATGGAGAGAGGGAGCAGCTGAGGACTGTAGATTCATGGGAAGAGAGGGACTGAGAGCTGGTAGCCAGGAGGCAGACTTGCAGAATGTGCCCTTTGGTAGTGTAAACTATTATATACGACTGAGTGTTTAAAAAAAAGAGCTAAAATGAATAGAGAGAAATACTGTTAACTGATGGTACATGGAAGGATTATACTCATTGTAATGAAACAAAGTATATAATTTGTTGACAGTAAAACTGATGATCTACCCTGTAAACTTTCATTCAATTCACAATAAAAACTTTTTAAAAAAAAAGCCTCAATTGCCGTACAATAGAAGAACCATCTGGCCAGACAAGTCACGAGAGCAGGTGACGTCACTTTCTGGGGCTGGTGAACTCCCTGCCGTACTGTGAAGGAGGTACCTGGGACCCCACGTGTTTGGGGTTGGCTGGGGGATGCTGTTAATCTTAAGGGAAACAATCAATGCCATGTGATTTAATCAGCCCCAGATTATACATTAATAATAATAAAAAAATGGTACCCCAATTCCAAAGATTAAATAGTGAGAAAATAGAGAGACCACATGAATGTTTTCATTAAGCTTATTTAGGAATACTTGGTTGGCGGGGGGAAACCAAACCTACTGGAGTCTTGGTGTGGCCCTGTGAGTAAATGCGCTGGACTGCAAAGTCAGTTTGAACCACAAGGTCGGTGGTTCAAGTTCACCAGCTGCTCCTCATAAACTCTATGCAGGGTCGCTATGGATGGGAAACAACTCGATGGCACTTAACAATAACAACTGGGGTCCTGGTGTAGCACTGTATGCAGGATAAAGCACTGGACCTCAAGGTCGATTTGAACCTCAAGGTCGGTGGTTCAAGCTCACCAGCTGCTCCTGAAAAACCTTATACAGGGTCACTATGGGTGAGAAACAACTCAACAGCACTTAACAACAAAAAAAACTGGGGTCCTGGTGTACTGTTGTAGGATCAAGCACTGGACCGTATGGGTAATTTGAGCCATAAGGTTGGTGCAAGTTTACAGGGCAGAAAGTTTACAAACTCACCAGTTGCTCCTTGGAAACCCTATACAGGGTAGCTATGAATCAGAACGGACTCGACCTCACTTCCCAACAACTGCCATTGAGTAGATGCTAACTCATAACAACTCTGGAGGGCAGCCTAGAACTGCTCCACAGGGTCTCTAAGACAGTAAAGCTTTAATGAAAGGAGACAGTCTCATCCTTCTTTGAAAAAGCGGCTGGTGAGTTTGAACTGCAAACCTTTTAGTTAGCAGCCCAATGCTTAACCCACAGTACCACCAGGGCTCCTTTATTTAGTATAAATGTATGGCTCTCTCTCTCATTTTTTTTTGGTCATTATAGTCATTTTGTAAGGGAAGTGAATATGTGGGATGCATTTACCACCTGGTGTGGCGCTGCAGGTTAATGTGCTGGACTTCAGGGTTACTTTGAACTGCAAGGTCAGAGGTTCAAGCTCACCAGCCACTCTTTGGAAACCCTATACAGGGTCGCTATGGGTCAGAACCAATTTGATGACACTTAACAACAATTCATCATCTGGAGTCCTGGTGTGGCACCGTAGGACCAGGACTGGACTGCTAACCTCAGGTTGGTAGTTCAAACCCACCAGCTACTCCTTGGGAATCTTATACAGAGTCACTATACAGGAAATCCTATACAGGGTCACAGAACCAACCCACAGTACTTAACAACAAACAACAACAGCTTACCATCTGAGGAGCCCTGGTGGCACAGTGGTTAAGTGCTTAAGTGCTCCAGTGGGTGGTTTGAATCCACCAGCTGCTCTGCAGCTGAGGCAGTCACTTCCTTAAAGAAGACAGCCTTGGAGACCCTATGAGGCGGTTCTACCATGTCCTGTAGGGTCAGCTAGTGGTAGGATCGACTCCAGCCCACATGGCAACAAGCTTGGTTGGTTTGGTTGGTTTGTCATCTGGCAAACAAAGGGTCTGCATCCTATTGCCGGTCTTCTCACAGGCGGCCTCCCCTCCTCCTGGAGGATCCACTGAGCAGTGGCATTTCCCTAAACAGTAGTGGTGGTGGTGTGCTGTGGAGTCTGTTCTGACTCATAGTGACACTGTACAGGGTATATGAGGCTATAAATCTTTATAGGAACTATAAGCCTCCTCTTTCTCCCACAGAACAACTGGTAGTTTCGAACTCCTGACCTTGAGGGTGGCAACCAGACTCATAATCATTATGTTACCACAGCTCCTTTAAACAATAGTAGTGGTTGTTGTTGGTGCCATCAAGTTGGTACCGACCCATTAGCGACCCTATGTACAACAGAACGAAACATCGCCCGGTCCTGGGCTAACCTCACAATTGTTGCCACGCTTGAGTCCATCGATGCTGTCACTTGGCCAATCCATCTTGCTAGGGGTCTTCCTCTTTTTCTCTGACCCTCCAACTTACCAAACATGATACTCTTCTTCAGCGACTAGTCCCTCCTGACAATATGTCCGAAATATGAGAGACAAAGTTTGGCCATCTTGGCCTCCAAGGAGCACTCTGGCTGCACTTCTTCCAACACAGATCTCTTGGTTCTATGGGCAGCCCATCGCACTTTCAATATTCTCCTCCAACACCATAACTCAAAAGCATTAATTGTTCTACGGTCCTCCTTATTCACTGTCCAGCTTTTGC
>NW_006408620.1:2833531-2845825 GCF_000296735.1 Chrysochloris asiatica
TTCATTTTTGACAACTTCCAATTTTCCCAGATTCATACTTCGTACATTCCATGTTCTGATTTTCAATGGATGTTTACAGCTGTTTCTCTTCAGTTTGATTTGTGGCCCATTAGCAAATGAAGGTTCTGTGAGCTTTTTTCTACTTGAAGGAGGCATTTTTTTCCCCAGTCGCATTCTGAGTACCTTCCCACCTTCCGGTCCTGTATCTGACAGTGTTTCTCTGCTATTCATAGAGTTTTCAGTGACTAGCGAAAACAGTAGGGTCCGGCAAAAGGATATAAAGAGAGGAATCCTGGTGTGGCGCTGTAGGATATGAACTGAAAGGTCAGTTTGAACTACAAGGTTGGCAGTTCAAACTCACGAATCGCTCCTTGGAAATGCTAGACAGGGTTGCTATGGGTCGGAACCGACTTGATGTCGCTTAACAACCACATATACTGTAAGATCAAAGTACTTAAAAGCTACCAGTCAAGACGGCATATTATTGTGTAGGAAGCATTCTATACTCCTCCCCTGACAAATATAGGAAGGGATTTGAAATGCCGCAGGACTCCTGGGAATTCTGAGGAGAGTGGTGCTTCTCCTTATAGGCCCAGCTCTGTCCTGCATCGTGATGGACCTTGTGTGGACACTCCAGCTCACATGGTACAGCTTGTCCACACTCCACACAATCAGTCACTCTTGGTCATCCCCTTAGACTTGGGTATACATGCCAGCCTTGTGGTCCACCCCTTGGAGACTGGATTTGGAGAAAGGCCTGTCCAGATAGAATCAGGAAGTGGACATTTCAGTAGGGCATTCAGGAGTCCCTGGAACTCAGAAAAGGGCCCTGATGGTGCAGTGGTTAAAGTGATCTGATGCTAACTGAAAGGTCGGTGGTTTGAGCCCACAGAAGAAGATGTGATGGTCTGCTTTGGTCAAGATGTACAGCCTTGGAAACCCTATGGGGCAGTTCTACTTTGTTCTGTAGGGTTGTGATGAATTGGAATGGACTCGATGGCAGTGAGTTTTGGGGGGACACTCAGAACATGGTCTGGAAGGCAAGGGTACAAGACCCAGGCACCCAGGACCACAGAAACCCTATGCTAAGTGGGCTTGAACCTCTATTCTAAGAGGGCCCATCCTCTTTGCTCTAAAGCCTCCACATTGGCTGGGGAAGACAGTGGCCACATGCGGAATCGGCCTGAATCTGCTAGAGCAGACACAGGAGCTGACCTAGCCTGGACCATGGGTGGTACCTCTGTCAGTCTGTCACACAGCAAATAAGGACCCAACTCGACACAGATGGATGCTTTGCTATTAACTTTGTGGCGCCATCAAAGACGGAGCTGCATTGCACACCATAGCAGAAATGATAACGTATCTCTGTCCCTTCTCCTGAGTGCTCACTCTCTCCTCTCAGGCCAGACCCACTGCCATCAAGTCAAATCTGACTCATAGCTACCTGATCCGGGGATTCCAAGGCTTTCAATCCTTATGGAATTGGAAAGCCTCATCTTTCTCTGGGCTCTCCTCATTTAAAAATTAAGATTTCTTTATTGAGGATGTGTTGTTAAGTGTCATTGAGCTGGTTCAGACTCGTAACGACCCTGGAGAGGATTTGCTAGAAACGACTGGTGAGTTTGACTTGTGGACCTTGTGGTCAGCAGTCCACTGCTTTCACTACAGTGCCACACAGCTTTAATCCTCCTCTTCCTCCCCACCAGCCAACACGAGGCAAATCATCACCTGGCCACCAACAAGCATGTCTGAGTGGGCATGACAAAGTCTGACCATCTCCCTTTCCCCTAAGCAGTGACTTACTCAAGCAAACAAGCTGGGCAGACTGGCTGCAGCGGTAGCGAGGCAAGAGCTGGTTTTTACTGTGAGGAAAGTACACCAACTATTCCTTTTTCTATTTCGTAACAAATAAACCATTAGAAAATTGAGTATAATTATATAGTCAAAAGAATAATATATAAAAAACTAATGTTCTCCTATGTAAACAGTCATATAATTCACAATAAAACATTTGAAAAAAAAAAAAAGAATAATATAACATGACTAAGTATGACTTGGACTCCTTGCATGGTGCTGTAGGATCAGCACTGGACTGCGAACCACAAGGTCATCAGTTCAAACCCACCAGCTGCTCCTCAAAAACACGATACAAGGTCACTATGAGTCAGAACCGACTCAGCAGCACTTAACAACCAGAAGTATGACTTAGATCCTGATGTGTTGCAGCAGGATAAGCACTGGACTGCTAACCACAAGGTCAGTGTTCAAACCCACCAGCTACTCCTCAGAAACCCAATGCAGGGACACTTGAGTCGGAACAGACTCGATGGCACTAAACAACAAGTGTAATTTACGTCCACATATCACAAATGTAAGAGTGGTTCAATATTACAAAATGTATGGATCGATCACACTCATGGAGTCCTGGTGTGGTACTGTAGGATAAGCACTGGACTTCTGACCACAAGGTCTAATAATGGACATCCTTCCAATATGAGGAAAATGGTATGTATACCACATGTTGGGAACTCTTCTGTCAAGTTTGGCAATATATATACATAGAGAGATAGAGTGTTGTTGTACTTAAGTGTCGTAGAGTTAATTCTGACTCATCGAGTCCTTGTATAGGGATTCCAAAGGAGCAGCTGGTGAGTTTGAACCACTGACTTTGTGGCTGAAACCAACCTTGTAGTTCAGTGCTTATCTTACCATGCTACACACACATACACACACATATGGTGTGGTAGGATCAGCACTGGACTGTGAACCACAAAGTCAGCAGTTCAAACCCACCAGCTGCTCCTTGGAAACCCTATACAGGGTTGCTATGAGTTGGAATCGACACCGCGACACTTAACAACACTTAACAACAACAACACAAATATATATATTGCTAAGTGCCGTGGAGTTGGAACTGACTCATTATGACCCTGTATAGGGTTTCCAAGACTGTAAATCTTTCTGGGAAGAGAAGGTCTCCTCTTTCTCCCCTAGAGCAGCTGGTGGGCTCAAACTGCCATCCTTGTGGTTTGCAGTCCTGTGCTTATCCTGTAGAGCCACCACACTCCACATATACATATAGTTATTGTCAGTTAGGTGCCACTGAGTCAGATTCAACTCATAGCAACCTTATGTACAACAGAATGAAACACTACTTGATCCTGTGCCAACCTCATCATTGTAATTACACTTGAGCCCACTGCTGCTGCCACTGTGCCAATCCATCTCATTGGAGGTCTTCCTCTTTTTCATGGGCCCTCCACTTTACAAAACATGATGTCTTTCTCCAGTAACTGGTCTCTTCTGATAATGTTATGTCTGAAGCATGAGCGATGTCTTGCCATCCTGGCTTCTAAGGAGTATTCTGGCTGTACTTCTTCCAACACAGATGTGTTTGTTTTTCTGGAAGTTCATGGTACTTTTAATATGTTCATGGTACTTTTCCAGCACCACTTCTCAAATGCATCAATTCCTCTACAGGCTTTCTTATTTGTTTTCCAAATTTCACATGCATATGAAGCTATTGAAAACACCGTGGCTTGGGTCAGGTGCACCTTAGTCCTCAAACTGACATCTTTGCTCTTGAAAACTTAACAGAGGTCTTGTGCAGCAGATGTGCCTAATGCAATATATCATTTGTTTCTTGACTGCTGCTTGCATGAGTGTTGATGGCAGATCCAAGCGAAATGAAGTTTTTGACAATTTTAATCTTTTCTCCATTTTATCTTGATGTTATTTATAGGTCCAGTGGTAAGGAATTTTTTTTCCTTAACTTTGAGGTACAACTCATACTGAAGGCTGTGGTTTTTGATCTTCATCGGTAAGTATTTTAAGTCCTCTTTGATTTCAGCAAGCAAGGTTGTATCACCTGAATATTGTAGGTGGTTAATGAGTCTTCCTTCAATCCTGATGCCATGTTCTTCTTCATATAATCCAGTTTCTCAGATTATTTGCTCAGCATACAGACTAAATGAGTATGGTGAAAGGATACAAGCTTGGCACACACCTTTTCTGATTTTAAACTACTCGATATCCCTTTTGTTCTGTTTGAACAACTGCCTCTTGATCTATGTACAGGTTCCTCATGAGCTCAATTAAGTGTTCTGGAATACTCATTCTCCGCAATGTTTCCGTAGCTTGTTATGATCCACATAGTTGAAATCCTTTGTGTAGTGAATAAAGCACAGATGAACATCTTTCTGGTGAGTCTCAAGGGACTCACATAATCTCCCTTTTCAATGTTCTTTGAGTTTGAGAAATAAAAAAGAAGTCTGAAGGGGCAAGTTCAAGGCTGAAGGGTGGATGGAGTAAAGTTTCCCAATGAATGTCCCACAGGACAGATCTCATGACCCTCAAAGAATGAAGAGGTGCATTGTCTTGATGGGGAAACTCCTGGCCATAACTTCCCTGGCCTTTTTCTTACCAATGTAATTTTCAGTTTTCTTAAGACTTCTTCATAAAAAGCCTCTGTGGTCATCCTGTGTCCTTTAAGAGAAGCCATCAAGATGACCCCTTTGGAGTCTCCCCAAATGTCTCATAACCTCAGCTGATCTGCCTTCATTTTAGTGGGCTCAGCAGATCTCCTTGGAAGTCACTGTTTTGACTGGACTTTGCTTTTGAAGCGTCCCAACAAGAGTAAGACAAGGGTGTTCCGGAGAGAGCTTGTCGGTAGCTAACCACCGATCGCAGAGACATTTCATTTTGTTTGGAATAATCCCATGTATACACAAGCTGGCAGTGGCAAAACTTTTGGGCTTACCCTTGTACATATAAGGGGCTTCCAAAAGTTTGTGGAAATTTTCAGTGATCTCTTAATTCTATTTCTCCAGGAGCTTTCTGAAGCCCCCACCTCGTATATGTTTATTGGTTTTGCTTCTCTAGAGAACCTGGCCTATGGCAGAAAACAGACCACCACATCTGTCTCCCTCACAGCAGCTGGTGGGTTCAAACTGCCAACTCTTTGGGTAGTAACGTACTGCTTAACCAGTGTGCCACTGGGATTCCTTTTATAAAAAGCAGTTGTTGTTAAGTGCCATTGAGTCAGTTCCGACTCATAGTGACCCTGTATGGGGTTTCCAAGGAGCGGCTGGTGAATTTGAACCACTGACCTTGTAGTTCAAACGAACCTTGTGGTCCAGCGCTTTATCCCACAACATCACACCAGGACTCCACAAAAAGCAGTAAGACTATATTAAATAAAGCAAGGGACATTGAGTATGCAAATCAGGATGATGATCACTTTGGCTGGGAGAAGTAGGGAAATATGATGCAGGGGATCGTAAGGTTGTTGTTGAGTGCCATTGAGTTGGTTCCGACTCTTAGTGATCCTGTTCAGGGTTTCCGAGGAGAAGTTGATGGGTTTGAACAGTTGACCTTGTGGTTCGCAGTGCTGATCCTACAGTGCCATCCCAGGAATCCATCAATACGGTTAGATGTCAGTTACAATCTCATTGTTGAAGGAGAACTTCATGAGAACTCTGCATTATCAACCATAACTAACTAAATAAAAGTAGGTCACATGTGGATCAATGGTAAGTATATTCGTGAACCGAGGAATACGATCACTCCAGTTCTGTGTAGCGAGGTCCAAAACAAAACAAAATACAATACCCAAAGTTAAACAAAGTAATTAGAATATGGTAAGGGAAACAAGATAACCAATGACAGGAAATGTGGTAAGCTAGAATCTGGACCACAGATTAAAGATTCATTTTGAAGGGACAGATCAAAGGTTTGAGGCTCTATTAAAGGCCGCATTGCAGAACTAGATCTAAGGAATAAATGAAGAAGACATATCTGGGCACATATTTACTTGAGTGAAGGGGAAGGCAATATACTGTAAGAGGGAGGTCAACAAAAAAAATGATGAAGGCCTCACTGAATAGTTTTCATGGTGTCTAGATGGGTCTGGGGAAAAGAGATGGGGATAAGATTCATATGATTCAATAGTGAGTAATTGTTATCATGACAAATTGTGATTGTCACAACTGTAAAGGTAGAAGTTTTGTAACAAAAACAGGGCAGTAGTTAATTGTACAGTCCAGAAACAGAGGACCCTAGGACCATCAAGGGAGAAGAGCACAAGCAGAATGTGGGACTCTATCCAAAGAAGAAACGACACCAGAGATGGAGACAGAGGTGGGGACATGGAGAGAAAGAGCAGCGGAGGACTCTAGATTCATGGAAAGAGAGGGACTAAGAGCTGGCAGCCAGGAGGCAGGCTTGCAGAATGTGCCCTTTGGTGGTCTAAATTATTATATATGCCTGAGTATTAAAAAAAGAACTAAAATGAATAAACAGAAATACTGTTAACTGATGGTCGATGGAGGGGATTATAATCATTATAATGAAACAAGGTGTATGATTTGTTGAATGTAAAACTGATGGTCTGCCCTGTAAACTTTCACTCTATTCACAATAAAAACTTGAAAAAAAAAAAAAGATGACTGCAAAGAAAGACACGGGAGAAGTCAAGAGCTGCAGGTAACAGAGGTAAATGGTATTATATACACAGTCCTACAGAAGCAATAATATACGATTGATTGGCTGTGTGCCACTGAGTCAGTTCTGACTCATAGTGACCCTGTATAGAGTCTCTGAGGCTGTAAATCCTTATGGAAGCAGAAAGTCTCATCTTTCTTCCAAGGAGCGCCTAATGGACTCAAACTGCCCAACACATAACCCATTATGCCACCAGACTGCCAATAATCTGTGACTGGATATGTAGATAGACACACAAACTGAGCAGCTATTGGAAGGAGAATGGGACTATACCTACAAACAGAGTTTGACAGAAGATATTTCTATGTATGTATTCACCTTTGCTGCAAATATATCCATGAATATAGTACAACAAATAGGGGGCAAAGCTATGAAAACTTCCTCAAGATAACCAACCACTTTGGGAGAATGAGTTGGTGGACCTGGGGGCTCAGGACAGCACAATTAATTGGCATTAAAAAAATAAAAAGCATCTTTGTTTATATACAAATTCTTTCCCATTGCAAAGCCTTATCCTGATGCCACTTAGTGGAACCAGTGAATAGCCCACAGACTTTGAGCCACCAAGGATGTGGGTTCCCCTGCTTTTGAAGGTGATTAAGTGGTGTGGCACTGTGGGCTGATGCATTTAGACTGCAAAGTTGTTTGAGCTGCAAGGTCAGTGGTTCAAGCTCACCACCTGCTCCTTAGAAATGCTATGTTGTTGTGAAGTGCTGTTAAGTCGGTTTTTACCCATACCGACCCTGTATAGGGTTTCCAAGGAGCAGCTGGTGAGCTTGAACTGCCAACCTTGCAGTTCAAATGGCTTTGCAGTCTAATGCACCAGCCTATAGCACGAAGTCACTATGAGTTGGAACTAAACACTTAAAAATAACAACAAATTCTCTTAGTCCTGGTGTGGCCCTGCGGGTTAATGCATTGGACTGCAAATTTGGTTTGAACTGCAAGCTTGGCAGTTCAATATCACCACCCTGCTTGGAAACCCTATATAGGGTCACTATGGGTCGGAACTGACTCAAAAGCACTTAACAATAATAACAAGTTCTCTTAGGCATCCTGGTGTGGTGCTGTGAATTAGTGCTCTGGACTGCAAAATTGGCTTGAACTGCAAGGTTGGGAGTTCAAGCTCACTAGCTGCTTCTCAGAAACGGTGCCCTATACAGGGTTGCTATGAGTTGGAACCCACTCAACAGCTGTTAATAACAACAAGAAGCTGTCTTAAAAGAATCCTGTGGTCACTTGATTGTTAGCCACAAGGTCAGTGGTTTGAATCCCCCAGCTGCTCTGTAGGAGACAGATGGGGTGGACTGTGTTCATATACATGACAGCCTTGGAAACCCTATGGGGCAGATCCACTCACTTCTACAGAGATGCTATGAGTTGGAATCGACTTGTTGGCAACGGGCTTAGGGTTTAAGCCCTCCTCTGCTCAAAGACTCATCTCACACTATTTTAGGCCTGCGCGACAACGAATGTGAAGTAAGGTCTTGCTTGGCGGCTCGCTACAGAGACATAAACTTTCATAATTTCTGTAACCTATGCCTTGTGGCCCCTAGATTCTGTGATGCATATCAGTATCAGTCCTTTGAAGGTTTGGTCATTTCCAGGTAGTTGGATGCATTTTTTAATTAAAGTTTTTATTGTGAATTGAGTGATAGTTTACATGGGAGAACATCGTTTCATTGCAATGATTACAGTACCCCTCTGTGCATCATCATTCAACAGTATTTGCTTCTATTCCCTCTTGGTTTTTTTCTCTTTCGATGTACACAAAGCCACTCATGAATATATAATCATTTAAACAACCCTAGGGCAAGCCTAACCCCCTGGCTGCCAGCACACAGCCTTTCTCTTTCCATGAGTCCAGAGTCCTCAGCTGCTCCTTCTCCCCCGTCCTCATCTCTGCCTCCATCTCTGGTGTGGCTGCTTCTCTGGATAGGGTCCCACATTCCGCTCCTGCTCTTCTCCCTTGATGGTCTTAGGGTCCTCTGTCCCTGGACTGTCAGATTAACTACTCCCTGTTTTTTGTTACAAAAAGCTGGGCATGTTTTATTAACACTTTAATGTAATTCCATTATTACAGATGGAGAAGCTCACTCTGTGTTTTGGACCCTTTAAGAACTGGAAAAACCAACAACTCTCAGCTCCCACCCATGGGTCACGTTCTACTGTTCTGGCAAAGTAAGCATGAGTAAGCACTTCATGAGTTTATTATTTTTCAGATAATAAATATAAAGGCCTTAGATTTCAAGAGAAAACACTTGTTGAATGACTCATTTTTCCTTCAGACATTTTGATATAGCAGAAATTATTGGAAAAACAAGGATGTCTGAGTGACAATCTGTGTTCTTAGCTTCCAAAGACAACCTCAGATCCCATCTGTTTTCACATATCATTGTTGTTAAGTGCCATCAAGTTGGTTCTGACTCAAAGCGACCTTGTATACGTTTTCCGAGGAGCGGCTGGTGATTTCGAACCACTGACCTTGTTGTTGTTGTTAGGTGCCATCGAGTCTGTACAGACTCATAGCAACCCTATGCACAACAGAACAAGACAGTGCCTGGTCCTGGGCCAACCTCAATTGTTGCCACGTTTGAGTCCATTGATGCTGCCACTTTGCCAGTCCATCTCACTGGGGGTCTTCCTCTTTTTCTCTGACCCTCCACCTTAATAAACATGATATCCTTCTCCAGCAACTGGTCCCTCCTGACAATATGTTTGACCTTGTGGTCTAGTGTTTATCTATCACCACCACCCCAGGACTCCATATATCATTGTTCACTGCTGTTGGATCAGCTCTGATTCACGGTGACCTTGTGTGTTGTTGTTAAATGCTGTTGAGTCGGTTCTGATTCATAGTGACCCTGTAGAGGGTTCCCTAGGAGTGCCTGGTGGGTTTGAACCACCAACCTAGAGTTGCCAGTACAGCATTTATCCTACAGCACACAGCGGGATGAAATGTGGGCCAGTTGTACATTGACTTCCTGGTCCTGGTCATGGTCATGGTCATGGTCATGGGTGCATTGGAGTCCACTGTTGCAACCATGCATCAGTCCATCTTATTGCAGCATCCTGTTTTTGCTGACCTTAGTTTACCAAACACAATGTTCTTTTCTAGTGATTGGACTCTTCTGGTGCTGTGTTTAAAGTCAACTCACTTCTAAGGAGAATTGTGGCTGCTGTTGTTAAGTGCCGTAGAGTCAGTTCTGACTCATTGTGACCCTGATTAGGGTTTCCACCACTCGGCTGTCAGTGTGTCATCCTGTGGTGGCTTGCATGTTGCTGTGATTCTGGAAGCTGTGTCCCCGGTACTTTAAATCCCAGCAGGGTCACCCATGGTGGACAGGTTTCAGCTGAGCTTCCAGACAAAGACAAACTAGGAAGAAGGAGAGACAGACTACCTCCAAATATTTATTCACTGAAAACCTTATGACTAGCAGTGGAACACTGTCAGCACCAGAAAAGTGAATACTGAAACATGATGAAGAGCACCAGAATATTGTCAAAGTGGTAGTAGCAATGGTCTCAAGCATGGCAAAGTCTGTGAGGTTGGCACAGGACTGGGCAGTGTTTTGTTCTGTTGTGCACAGGGTCACTACGAGTCAGTACTGCTTGATGGCACCGAACAGCAACAACAACATAGGTTTCCAAGGAGCAGCTGTGGTTAGCAGTCCAGTGCTTATCCTACAGCACAACACCAGGAGCATATTGGTTATAAAAGGGTAAGTTAAAAAGTATTGCTACTAGGGTTCTAGCTCATATGGTGATGGTGGTGGTTGTGTGCTACTGAGTCAGTTCCAACACATAGCCACCCCGTATAGGGCTTCCGAGGCTGTAAATCTTTATGGGAGCAGAAAGCCTCATGTTTTTCCTGCAGAGAACTGGTAGGTTCACACTGCTGGCCTTGCAATTAACAGCCCATTTCATAATCCACCACACTACAAAAGCTCCTTTCTAGCTCATACATACACAAGTTTATTCCAAACAAAACATGCTTAAACACGTCTCTGCAATCAGTGGGTGGCTGCAGACAAGTTATCTCAGTAATGTGCTTATCTTAGTTTCATTACGGTACCTTAAAAAAAAAAAAAAGCGAGAGAGCCACCCAGTCAAAACAGTGATTCCCAAGGAGATCTGCTAGGCCAGTTAAATTTGAGAAAGTGAGGTCAGCTCAGAAGGTAATGACAGCTGTTGGGGAGGAGCTCAAAGGAGCACTCTTGATAGATTTTCTCAAAGGACACAGGATGATCAAGGGCCTTGTTAGGAAGAAGTTCTAAGAAGACTGAAAAACACACTGGTGAAAAAAAGAAGAGAAAACTTGCACCAGGAATTTATTTTCCATCTTGAAAATGTACTTGCTCATTCTTGAAGGGTAACTGGGGCTGTGCGAGGAGATGTTCCTTGGAAAACCCTACCCCATCCTCCCTACAGCCCTGATCTTGTCGCTTCAGACTTCTTTTGGCCAAAACTCAATGAACATTGAAAGGGAACATGGTTTGAGCCCCGTCAGGATGCTAAAGCAGCTGTTCGGACTTGGTATCAATGGAAAATGCAGGATTCTTCCAGGAAGAGTTAAAGAGACGGAAACACCTCCTTCAGAAGTCTACAGACCAAGGAGGAGGAACTATCAAGAAACAAAAACTTTTCACTTTGATATTTTTGCTGAATAAAGGTTTCTATGATTTTGTGGCAATACTTTTGGACTCACCTTGTATGTGAGACTAGTCACTCTGGCAAGGACACACCTAACAGAGTGCATACAGGACCCAGAGAGTCTGGAAGTTTCTCATTCTCTCTCTTCTTCTCACGCACACATGGACAGTTCTCTCGCCTCACACACATGGACAGTTCTCTCGCCTCACACACATGGACAGTTCTCAGGGGACAGTTCTTGTGAGATCCAGAGATGAAGTCAAAACTCTCTGGCACCAACAACCCTTTTATTAAGATGACAGTCAAGTTCCCCAAATCCTTTTGATCTGTTTGTTGAGCTTGTTTGCCAACAGACGGCACCAGGGACAGGCAGATGCTCATCCTACATGAGGCAGGGAGAATGAAGCAAAGTCTAACTAAGACATTGCTGATAAACTCAGCAGCCAGAAGCAGGAATTATTAGCAAGAGAACGATTATAGCAAGAGGAAGGACAAGTCCCTTTTCTGGTCTACTGTGGCCCTCTAGGATCAGCACTGGACTGCTAACTGCAAGGTTGGTGGTTCAAACCCACCAGTCGCTCCCCCAGAAACCCTGTAGAGGGTCACTATGAGTCGGAATTGACTCAATGGCACTAACAACTACAAAAACAGCAAGGGCATAGTGTCTGAAAGGAGAAAAAGGTCACACGTTTTCAGAAGAAAATCCTCAACGGGCCAAGCACATGTTTCCTATTTTCCTAGTGGAGAACATTAACATCCAAACAATCTGGCGCCCCCGCCCCAAGATCCCTACTCCTGCTTTGATGAATGCCACCTGCCAAACAACTTCATTGATTTATTTTTTTTGCCATCCAAAGACGTACGTGATCATTTTCACCTGAAGTAACTGACTTGCTGGAGTGCTGGGCACCAAGTGTTGAGTCATCTCACGTGTGCGCGTGCGTGCTGTCACTCTGTGGGCCTGACCTGACTTGTGCACACAGAAATACAAAGGTACCGGCTTCTCCAGGCCCCGGGCTGCCTGCGGGGAGGGCGGGGTCTACCCAAAGGTACTGCTTTCTCATTCGCTAGCCACCTTCTATTTGATCTTCATCAGTTAATATTTTAAGTCCTCTTCACTTTCAGCAAGCAAGGTTGTAT
>NW_006408620.1:2846960-2949911 GCF_000296735.1 Chrysochloris asiatica
TCAAGTGTGGCAGCGGTAGTGAGGTTGGCCCAGGATCGGACATTGTTTCGTTCTGCTGTGCATGGGGACGCTATGAGTCGGTTCCGACTCGATGGCACCTGACAACAACAACAACTACAGCCACCTTCTGCCCCAACTCCAACTTGTGCCTGCCTGTGCTACACCTGCTCCGGCTGCCACCTCCATCTCCGCTGAAATAGCGAGGGATGGTAAAAATAAAGTGATTCACCTACCGGCGCACTTCCTGGATTCACAGCCAGCTTTACCTTCCCGCCCTGCTGCCTTCCAGGGGATCCCGACTCACAGGGCTTCCAATGCTATGATCTTTACTGAAGCAGACAGCTTTCAGTGCAGCAACTGGTGGGTTCGAACCGCCAACCTTTTGGTTAGCAGCTGAGCGCTTCACCACCGTGCTAGCAGGGCTCCTGAGTCAGCATTGTTGTTGTGTGTCATGGAGTTGGTTCCAACTCATAGCGACCTGGGTTGGTGGTTTGAGTCCAACTAGAGGTACCTCAGAAGAAAGGCCTGAAAAAACCAGCTACTGGAAACCCTACGGACACAGTTCCTCTCCGACACACATGGGGGTGCCATGAGACAGAGCAGTATGATACAAGAGCAGCTGGTGATGCGGTGTGAATCTCCACAAGGACCTGGAGCATTTCCACCACTCCAAGGGAGTCTCCTTGCGGGCTGGGCAGTTCTTATCTTCATTCTGCAAGCCTTGTTGTTGTCTCAAGGGAGCCCTGGGGGGTGCAGTGGGTTAAATGCTGGGCTGCTAACAGAAAGGTTGGTGGTTGGACCCGCTAGCTGCACCATAGGAGAAAGATGAGACAGTCCGCTTTATATAAAAATTTACAGCCTTGGCAACCTTACAGAGCAGTCCTACTCTGCCCCATGGGGTGGCTACCAGTCGGAATTAACTCAGTAGCAATAGGTTTGGTAGGGTTTATGTTTTCAGTGAGATGTGACCTCCCGTAGAAGCCCCGGACTTAACATGAAGTTACTGATAGAATTTAACATACCAAAACACTCCTAGCAAAACCGGCTCTTACTTAAGAAGAAGAAGAAAAAAAAAAACTCTCCGATTTACTAGAATTGTGCCTTCCAGTCTGATGCAAGCTGAGTTCTGGGCACATACTTGGGCTGTGATAAGAGACAGTCTCTTCTCTGTGTGTTCCACTGTGACTCATGCTGGAACACTTTATCTTCTCTCTCATATCAGGGAGAGGCAGGAATCAGAGGCAGCTAGATCTCCATCAGTGTGCAAACCCCACAAACCAAGCCCAAGCCATCAAGTCCATTCCAAGCAAACCTATAGAATAGGGTTTCCACCGCTGTAAATCTTTACAGAAGCAGATTGCTATATCTGTTCCCCACTGAGCGGCAGGTGGATTTGAACTGCCAACCTTTGGGTTGGCTTAGAAGCCAACCATTATAACCACAGCACCGCCAAAGCTCCTGAAGGGATCTGGTGATTTCAATGGAGCGTGTGTGGCTCAATGGCGCCTCCTCCTGGTGGAGACTGGAAGCGCCATGACTTGAAGTTAAGTCCCCCTTCCCTCCTACACCCCAAGGGCAAAGCGTAGCTTTGTAAGAGCAAAGGGAAGAAGCAGCTGAGTTTCCAGTTCATCCTGTCCATCCTGGGTGTGAGTCATAACTTTCAGCCCATGCCCACATTGGAGCAATTAACCACATAATTGCTTCAATGATGAACCTTCCCCCAGCTGCCATACGCCCCCACCCTAGAACTCTGGGCTGTGAGCCAGAGTTCTACCGTCTTCAGCTGTAGGAATCCTGAAGGCTCAGGTCTAAGAAGCCAACATAGCAATTCTTTTAGCCAATGCCTTCTTGGCCTCGGCTTAAAATTCCTACACACACGTCCTAATGGATGCACGGGGGATGTTTCAACTAGAATTAGTGTCACGATTAAGTCAACATAAAATAGATGTATCTGCTGTTTCAATGTACTGAGACAAAGAGCTCTGTTTTTGAGAACAAATCACCATAGCAACTCAGTCGCCCCAGTTACAGTCAGCTCAGGAGGACCCAAAATAAAGATCCTTACCAAGTCAGTGTTGGGTGGTGATATCTGCCGCACTTCAACGTTCAGTTTACAGATGTTGTTGTTGTTAAGTGCCATCGAGTTGGTTCTGACTCATAGCGACCCTGTTTCCAGGGAGTGACTAGTGAGTGGGTTTGAACTACTGACCTTGCGGTTACAAGTCCAGTGCTCATCCTATAACGCCAAGCCAGACTCCCATACATTGATGAAGGGGGTTCTTGACATACTAATAAAGCTCACACCTAGTCCAGTGCCCGGCCAGCTTAAAAGCAAGGTGACCTCACTTCAGGATTTCGTTGTTAAAAGAGGAAAGGTATCAGAAAACGGCTCTTTTGTGTCTTTCTTGTGGCTTTCTGGATCCCGTCCAATGTGAGGGGATGTGGTAATACAATGCTGGTCTTTAAGAAGAAGCAAATCAATGAAAGAGCATACAAACAGGTTTTCTGCAGGTGTGAAAGGAAGAAAAACAACCCCCTCTCTCTGAACTCCCTCCTCACACACAGCGGACCTGAATGATCCTTCTCTTTCCAGCATCTTCTTTCTCCCCCTCCCCCATGTTCCTTCTGCTGGTTGCCAGTAAACGCATTCACCTTTTTGACTTGCTGCTTGTCCATTCTGTGTTTCTCCATCCTCACTGTCCCACAGTGTCCTTGGCCCTCATAGTCTGATGGCCTCAGGCTGTCTGGACTCTCCTTCAGGTGACCCGCGTTCTCTCATGCTCACATCCCATCTGGAGAACACTCCCCTTTGCAACTGATGCTGGAGGTCACTCCCTGGAAATTCTCTTCGGCTTTTCAATCTGAATGCTGTATGACTCAGATTCTTTTCCTTCTTATATTCTGCCTCCTCTGTCTTCCCATTCTCTAAGTTTGGCCATGGAGTCCTGGTGTGACACTATAGAATAAACACTGGAAGGCAAGGTCGGCAGTTCAAACTCACCAGCCACTCCTTGGAAACCCTTATCAAGGACACTATGAGTCAGAACTGACTCGATAGCACTTAACAACAGCAAAAAGTTTGGGCATATTCTAAAGTTGTGTTTGTCCTTCCACCTGTCTTGGCCCGAAGTGTTTATCTACCAGGCATCTTCAGTTCTCACTTTTACGAAGACAACTACATCTTGAATTGAGCCTGGCCCAACTGTTGGCTATGTCTAAGTCAATCTGGTCAAAGCAGAACTCAACCTTCCCCCAGGTAAATCCATCTTTCTTCAGACCAGGGGTGGGGAACAATTTTTTTGCCAAAATTTATAACATCATTGATAGCTACACAAAATTTAAAATTAGCCTGTTATAATTGGTCAAGCATTTAATTAATTCACCCCTAATGTGATGGCTAAGGAGCTCTGGTAGCGTAGTAGTTATGATTTGGGCTGTGAACCTCAAGGTCAGCAGTTTGAAACTACCAGCTGTTCCGCTGGAGAAAGATGAGGCTTTCAGCTCCTGTAAAGATTTACAGCCTCGGAAACCCTGTGCAGGGTCGCTATGGGTTGGAACCAACTCCACGGCATATAACTTCTACCACCAATGTGATGGCTGCAACTGCGGTTGCCTTGGCAGGGCCAGACCAAATGATTTCGAGAGGCTTATGTGTGGTGCTGTGGGTTAATGCGCCAGACTGCAAAGCCATTTGAAGTGCAAGGTTGGTGGTTCAAGCTCACCAGTTGCTCCTCAGAAACCCTATACAGTGCCGATATGGGTTGGAACCGACTCGATGGCACTTAACAACAACAACAACATATGTCCAGTGGACCAGATGTTCCCCATCCCTGCTCTAGACCTTCTGTTTTTCTGTTAACAGCACCATCGTTTCCTACACCCAGGCTTAGAACTTAGATGTTAGGTAGACTCTCCCTAGAGATCTAAGTCCATTGCTATATTCTGTAAACTATTCCTCGGTGCCTCTTCAATTTATGTCCTTCTTTCCATTTCCAGAAGGAACTTTGATGATGTGGTGTGGTGTGGTTAAATGTTGGGTTGCTACACAAAAGGTTTTAGGTTTGAACCCACCAGGTGCTCCGTAGGAGGCTGTCTGCTTCCAGAAAGATCTATTGTGTCAGAAACCTTATGGCTGTTACTCAATCCTATAGGGTTGCTATGAGACAGAATCGACTTGACAACAGTGGGTTTGGCCTTCGCAACCAAAATGACGAGGGGCTTCAAAATATTCGTGGGAAAAGGGAATGAGAAGATAATGGAGTTTTCCCACCAACTTTTTGAAGGCTTCTTATATAATCCTATATCTTGGCTCCATTACCTGTTGCCTGGATTGTTACAACAACATCTGAATGCTTCTAGGTAGCTAGGAAGGTCCCCAGGTGATGCAAACAGTTTGTGCTCAGCTCCTAACCACACTGGGCAAATTCCAAGCACTAACCTTCCTGTGGTGCCACGAGAGACAGAGCTGGCCATGCTTCTGTATAGATTATTGCTGTTGTTAGATGCCTTTGAGTAGGTTCTGATTTACAGCGACCCTATGCACAACAGAAGGAAACACTGCCCACCATCCTCACAGTCGGTACCATGTTTGAGCCCACTGTAGTAGTCACTGTATCAATGCGTCTCATTACAATTTTCCTCTTTTTTCTGCTAACCCTTTACCAAGCATGGTGTCCTTCTCCAGGGACTGGGCCCTCCTGATAACATGTCCAAAGAGCCAAAGTCTTGCCACCCTTACTTCTAATGAACATTCTGTCTGCACTTCTTCTAAGACAGATTTGTTTGATCTTCTGGAAGTCCTTTCAACATTCTTCACCAACATCATTATTCAAATACACGGATTCTTGTTTAGTCATCCTTACTCATTCTGCATATGAAGTGACTGAAAACAGTACAGCTTGGGTCAAACACACATTAGTCCTCAAAGTGACATCTTTGCTTTATAACACTTTTCAGAGAGGCCTTTTGCAGCAGACTTGGCCAATGCAATACATCATTTGATTTCTTGACTGCTGTTTCCATGGTGCTGATTGTGGATCCAAGCAAAATGCAATCGTTGGCAACTTCAATCTCTTCTCTATCCTGTTGCTTATTGGTTCAGTTATGAGGATTTTTGTTGAGGTATAATGCATCCTGAAAGCCATAGTTTTTGATCTTCATCAGTAAGTGTTTCAAGTCTTCATCACGTTCAGCAAGCAAGGTTGTGTCATCTGCTTACTGCAGGCTGTTAGTAAGTCTTCCTCCAATCCTGATGCCATATTCTTTTTCATATAGTCCAGCTTCTTGGATCATTTGCTCAGCATACAGATTGAATATTATGGTGATACAACCTTTCCTGATTTTAAACCATTCTGAAACTCCTCGTTTTGTCTGAATGACTGCCAATTGGTCTATGTACAATTAAGTATTGTGGAATTTCCATTCTTCGAAATGTTATCTCTAGCGTGTTATGATCCATACAGTCAAATGCCTTTGCATAGACTATAAAGCATGAGTAAACATCTTTTTGATATCCTAGGCTCTCAGCCAAGATGTATGTGATGTCAGCAATGATACCCCTAGCTCCACATCCTCTTCTGAATCCTGCCTGTTAATATGAGGTTGCAACTGGTTTTGAATTATTTTCAGCAAAATTTTAATTGACTGTGATGTTAATGATATTGTTAGATAATTTCTACATTGTTAGGTCACCTTTCATTGGAATAGATACAAATATGGATCTGTTCCAACTGGTTGGCCAGGTAGCTGTCTTCCAGATTTCTTGGTATAGATGAATGAGTGCCTCCAGTGTTGCATCAGTTTATTGAAAAATTTCTATTTATATTCCATCAATTGCTGGTACCTTATTTTTGACCAGTGCCTTCAGTGCCGTTTGGACTTCTTCCTTCAGTACTATCAGTTCTTGATCATACACTCCCTCCTGAAATAGTTACAATTCGTATTGGTACAGTGACTCTATGTATTCGTTCTATCTTCTTTTGATGCTCCCTGAATCTTTCAATATTGTCCGCATGGAATCTTTCAATGGTGCGAGCAAAGGTTTGATTTTTTCTTCAGTTTTTTCAGCTTGAGAAATAATGAGCAAATCTTTTCCTTTGAGTTTACAACTCGATGTTTTTGTGTATTTCATTACCTTTTTTTTTTTAACTTTGCTTTTTTTCAAGTCTCCCTTTGAAATCTTCTGTTCAGGTCTTTTCATTCATTTTTTTCTTGAGCCACTCCTCTACGTTCAAGAGCAAGTTTGAAAGTCTCTTCTGACATCCTTTTTTATCTTATAAAAATGTCCTGTCTTTTTAATGACCTTTTGCTTTCTTCATGCATGATGTCCTTGATGCTCTCCTACTTCTCTGGTCCTCAGACATTAGTGTTCAGGGCATCAAATCTGTTCTTTAAACCCAGGTGGGATAGACTCAAGGTCATAGTTTGGCTCTTGCAAACTAGTTTTAATTCAGTTTCAACTTGAACTTGCATATAAGCAATTGACAGTCGGCCCCTGACCTTGTTTTGGCTGATGATATGGAGCTTTTGCATCGTCTCTTCCCACAGATGGACTCAATTTGGTTCCTGTGTATTCCATCTGGCGAGGTCCATGTGTATAGTCTCCATGTATGTTATTGAAAAAAAATATTTACTTAAGTTGTTGGTCTTGCAAAATTCTATCATGTGATCTCTGGCATCATATTTTCCAACTACGGATCCTTCTTCTTTGTTTACGACTTTTGTATTCCAATCAACAGTCCATCTTGATTGCATGGTTGATCAGTTTCAGACTGCAGAAGTTGATAAAAATTCTGTTTCCTCATCTTTGGCCTGAGTGGGTGGTGAGTACATTTGAGTAGTTATATTAAGTGGTCTTCCTTGTAGGCGTATGGATATTATCCTATCACAGGAAACTATTCACAATACTTGTACTTCAGGATACATCTTGAAATCTTTTTGATGTTTAAAAGTGATGTCATTCCTCTTCAATTTGTCATTCCCCGCCTAGTAGACCATATAAAGGGGCTTCAAAAAGTTCATGGAAAAATGGAATTAAAAGCTAATGGAATTTTCCACAACACTTTTTGAAGCCCTCTTGTATGATTGTCAGATTCAAGGTGGCCAATAAGGTCAGCGGTTCGAAACTACCAGCCGCTCTGTGGGAGAAAGATGAGGCTTTCTACTCCCGTAAGGATTTACACCCTCGGAAACCCTGTACAGGGTCGCTATGGGTCGGAACCGACTCGATGGCACTTAACAACAACAACAACAACACCAGTCTATTTCAGTTCACTGAACTGTTCATTGTGCTTTCAATTTCATATTTTGACAAGTTCCAATTTTCTTAGATTCAGACTTTGTGTATTGCACCTTGCAGTGATTAATGGATGCTTATAGCTGTTTCTTCTCACTTGGGGCTCATCTTCCAACACTATTAATTGATGTTCCTCTGCTATTCATAAGGTTTCCACTGATGTAGTTTTTCAGAAGGAGACAGTCATATTGTTCCTCCAGCCAGTGTGTTGTAATCTGGTGGCTTGGGTGTCGCTGTGATGCTGGAGGCTCTGCTGTGAGTATTTCAAATACCAGCAGGGTCACCCATGGTGGACGGGCTGCGGTGGAGCTTCCAGACGAAGACAGACGGTAACGATGATGACCAAGAAAGCCCTGTGGAGCGATTCTACTGTGTAACACATATGGGGTCTTCATGATCAGAATTCATTCTCTGGCAATGAGCTTGGTTTTGGTTTTATGTAGACGCTATGGCAGAATGAAAACAGGCTGTGAAGTTGGAATCCAATTTTTGTCATTGACTTGCTGCGTGGCCTTAATTTCTTAACCTGGTAAAGCCTCAGTTTCCTCATCTGCAAAGAGGTATAAACCTTCCTCTTTCAAGGCAGTAGCATACATACACAGAGTATTCCAGCAGACTATCTACACACCATGGAGTGCCGGTGTGGCGCTGTGGGAGAATGCGTCAGACTGCAAAGTCGTTTGAACTGCAAGGTCAGTGGTTCAAGCTCACCAGCTGCTCGTTGGAAACCCTATACAGGGTCACTATGGGTCAGAATCGACTCGACGGCACTTAACAACAAATCTTCTTGGTCTGACCAAGAAGTCTTTCCTGACTTAAAAACTCTTTGTCTACTCAAATAAGAAGAATTTCCTCCAGCTAGACTCCCACAGGATGACCCCGGTGCCCATGGTCTATCTTCGGACACTACATTCTATTCCTCATCTGCTTCTCTGCTAAAACTATAAACTCAGACTGAGACATTCTCTCAGCTCTGTTGAAACCCTTGTGTCTTTCTTTAAGCCTCACCTTGAGTCCTGCCTCCCTCCTCCATGTGGCTGTTCTGATCCCTGCACCTGGATGTGACCGCCTTCCTCTGATCTCTGCAGTACTTAAATTTCTCTTGTGGCATTTTTTAAGGAGCCCTGGTGGCGCAGTGGCTGTTAAGCAACAAGTTGGTGGTTCAAACCCACCAGCTGCTCTGTGGAAGAAAGATGTGACAGTCTCCCTCTATAATGACAACAGCCTTGGGAACCCTATGGGGACAGTTCTCCTCTGTTCTGCATTCTACTCCGTCACTGAGTCGGAACTGACTCGACAGTGGGCTTTGAGGCATTTTGATTCTTCTCTTACTCACTTTCTGCCTTTGACTTCTCTCTCCTGTAAGACTGAGCACCCTTTGATGGTACCTGCTGTTACAGCATCAAACCCAGACAGCAGCTGTTCATAAAACGCACTACACCAGAACAGAGTTGGCCAGTCTTGCTTCTCCTTGCCCATGAAACCACCTTCTTTCTGAGGTTCTGTTGGGCACCATCCTTCCCAGAAACCAACTGGCTCAGGGAGGTGGGTGTCCCATTCAGTGGCATATTCTCTGACATCAAATTCTGTAATGATAGTTAAAATGATGGAAAAAGTCCCTATCATATCAGATACACTATGACACCATTTAATCAAAATTTTTTTTTTTTTTTTTTGCTGTGCCCTCAATTCAGGAAACCCCCTTGTTTGAAATCAGTTCATCTTGTTTACTTTTCTCCCAGGCTTCAGGGATGTTGAAATACCTGAGTCATGCAGCTGAAATCCCTGGCAACATCTACGATCCCTCCTCTTCCTCATTCATGCATTGGTCTCTCTGATACCCATTGTCAGTGGGTTCGCAAAGAAGCTCAGATGAAATGTTCAGTAAATGAGCTTTTGTAAACAGGATGAGAAATGTGCTAGCATCTTCAAATGAGTCTAGTTGTTCAAAGTAATATTTTATCAATTTGTAATTTTTAATATTTTTATCTTACTATCAAACTATAAGAGATTGGGAGGATGGGCAAGACTGGACAGTGTTTTGTTCTGTTGTACAAAGGGCTGCTGAGTTGGAATTCATTCAACAGTGTGTAACAATCAGTGTCAAATTGTAGTTCATATGTAGCACTGTGGAATAAAGCACTGACCTCAAGGTCACTTTGAACCACAAGATCGGTAGTTCAAACTCACCAGTCGCTACTTGGAAACCCTATACAGGGTAATTATGAGTCAGAACAACAGCAATAACTATTATTACTACCAGTGAGAAAGGGTTCATTCTTTTACCAGTCTTTGTTGTTGTTGTGAAGTGCTGTTGAGTCAGTTCCAACTCATAGGGGACCCTGTATGGTGTTTCTGATGAGCACCTGGTGAGTTTGAACCATTAACCCTGTGGTTCAAACTGCCCTTGCGGTCCAGTGCATTATCCTGTAGTGCCACATCAGGACTTGAAGACATTAAAACATTCTAAGAAATAACCTTATATTTTGTTTTAAAAATGGGAGAGTTTTACATGTTAAAGCAAAGCAAATTTAATGAAACTATTGAAATAAGTCAATTAGCAGGCTAGTAATAACTTTAAGAGGTTAACAAGTTTCACTTGCCACGAGGACGGCTCTGTTACAAGCCTGACGTTAAGGAACGAGCGTCTGAGGCAGGGGTGGCTCAGGCGCTATGTCTACCCATACTCGCTGTTATGTGCCAGCGAGTTGGTTCCGACTCAGAGCCAGTCTGCATAGTGTTGCCCAGGACGTCCACCTTTGCTAGAGCAGCAGAGCACCAACCTTGTAGATCGCAGTCGAATGTTTATCCTACAAAACCACCACACTCTCCCCACACTCGTTCCATATCAACAAATAAACTAAAAAGCAGTGATGAAAAGTGACCCCCCCAAAAAAAAAATCCAGTGAGGCCTTACAGACTGAATTATCATGCAAGTCACATATCAAAAGCAGTAGTTTCAAGAGCAGTTCAACTTTAATAATTTATTCTGCATAACAAAAAAGAAAAAAAAATGAAATATTCTGATTTTAAAACTGTATTTACCAATACAATACATTGCTGGTAATATATAGCCTTTCACTATGCACTATTATTTTTACTTTGCCCACAAAATGTTAAGGAAAATACTGAATAAATATACATTTTCTTAAAAACACACACACATAACTGTTACAATTGATACAGATCAGGAATGTTTCCCTCCCATTCAAATTTTGATCTAAAAATAAAGAGTGGTGTAGACCGCCAAATTCCCAATGTTGAGATTGGTAAGTTAAGTGCTGACGTTCAGAATCAGATAGGAAACAACTGAGTCAAAACAGAAGGCAAAACCAAGAAAAGTGACAACCCGTCATCAAGTGGCAGCATCAATGGGCTCAAGCATAGCAACGATTGTGCGGTTGGCCCAGGACCGGGCAGTGTTTCGTTCTGCTGCGCACAGGGTCACGGTGAGTTAATGCACCTAACAGCAACAATCATCAAACGTGCAAACGTCTTCATATAGGCAAGCCTGAGAAATCAAGTTCCCTAAAACATTGTTTTCAGGCTTAACTGCACACAACCACAAGGAATTGCCTTATAGCTTTCTGCACCGAAAGAAAATCAAGTTATGCTTGAAAAACAAAAGCCCAGACCAGTGATGCCTGGCTGCCTCTCCAGCCCTTCTTTGGGTTTGCCTCAGTGTAGGTTTTCATGCTGAAGGTCATTTCTTAATTCTGTGCTCTATTCTCGCAACACAACTAAATCTAGTGGATGCATTGACAATCCTGTTCAGGCCTTGTAGGCTGGGCAGCTGCTTGCCGTATGTACTCAGATGTGGTCATCTCGTCCACTGAGCCTCACCCGGGAAACGTCTCAATTGCCAAAAGGAAACCACTTATTGTCACCATTAAAAAAGATTTCTTCTTATAAAATTCTAAGAGAAATAGCTTGATTTCTCTGAAAATGATTTCCCACAATATTTCATAGGTTCAAATTTTTTATGCAAAAAACTTGTAAAATAGAACAATAATTTGGCCTTTTTTATTTTTTAAAAAGTTTTAAGAAACCTAAGAAAATGCAGTATGAAGTAAATGAGATGTTTATTAGTCTAAAAGACAGAGTCACAGGTAACAGAAAGATGCCAGAAAAGAAGGTAATTCATTCATTCCACATCTGGGTACATTTCTAGTTCCTTTACCAAAGATTCTAAGATCGAAAAAAACTGGTAAAAAACAGTCACAGAAGAAATATTTCATGAAAGTAATTAAAAGTCTAAAACAACAGCTGGAAACATGTTAAGTACCATCGATTCTAATTCATATCGACCCTGAACTGGGGTTCAGAGGAGTGGCTGGTGGGTGGAACTGCAGACCGTGCAGTACAGAGCTCAGCCTACAGCAGCGCAGAAGGTGGTGCATCAGGATACATCATCTAGCTGGGAGAACACGTCACAGAGAGAGCCTGTGGCCACAAGGGCTGTTTTACAGTTCTTAGACTGAGTCTGTCATCACCCACACCACCTGTCCTCAGCAGAATACTAGAGTCAAGGGGCCCGGGCACTCAATACAGGTGGAATTGTTAGCTAGGTTGCACTGGATAACAAGAATGATTTAAAATGGTAACTTTATGTAGAACTTATTTTTGAAAATTTAATGTGGACTAAGAGCTTTATCATTTTAAGGTTTCCCTTTTTGTAATAAAACAACAGAGAAAATCAGATGGAATTATACAAGAAGCAAAAACTAGAAATTATGCTCTCCTGGCACAAGTGCTGGAAGAGGTAAAGCAATTCTGGGGGAGGCGGTGGGCCATTGAATGTATGTTTTCAGTTTTTAACTGCGATTGAACTCCTCACCCAGCTGAATGTTAAGATTTGTGTTCAATGCTTTTGTTTTCTATTCTAGAGGATGAATTTTTAATCTGGGGCTAAAATTTAGAGCCCAGACCTTCATTCTCGTAACTGATTTTTTGTTTCTTGTCCTCTGGCCCACTCTCCAAATTACCTACATTAAAAGTATCATTACTGACACTCTTGAATTCATCACTGCAAATGTCCTTGTATGGAACTCCAAACTCCAGAAATACCGCTAAATACTGGGCAGCCAAGTGAGAGACACCGTCTGGAAAAGACAGTTCACAGTACTTTTGCATAAGACGAGCATGAGCTACGTGGTCCACCACATAGTCTAAGCTTACCAAGTGGGACAGACAAAAAAGCTGCTACTGCCGTGAGACATAAATGGTGTGAGGTGAAGGGCAGCACTGATGTCTCTTAGCTGTGGAGGTAGAAAACTCACTACTAATCACCAAAGTGGATCCACTTACATGAACAATGCTTAAATATCAAAGTTTACAAACTGCCTACGGAGGGTACGAATGTCTTTTTGGTACATGTGGGTAAAAAGCTAAACTAGATTAACGGGAAGAATGCTGACCAGGAGAGTTCCTTTATGGAAGTGTTTTCTGTGCTTTACACACACACCTTCCATTTGCACAAAGTCCTCTTCTTAAGGAAGGAACAGCCTCCCAGCTGTGCTCACTGGTACCCGTCCGACCGTCCGCCAGCTGAGAGGGAAGGTGACAAGTGGAGAATCAAAGACAGAAGCTTGTGTTGCATTTCCAGGGGACATGAGGCTGGTGGTCTTAGGACACGGGGAGGGAGGCTGATCAAGTCTTAGAGATGCCCTAACTAGCCATTTTGGGTTTAGAGATCTCTGGGGTTTTAGGAGGTTGGCTAGCTGCAAACAGTGAGCATGTTAAGGGTGCCTTCACCCACACTACAAATCTTGTAAATAGGTCATTTCTCATATGCTTTAAAAATACTGGTTTTGAACCATCAAGTAATGAAAACCCCATAAACCAGCTGTCAAAGTGACTGTCTTACTAGATAGGAGGAGGGCGTCCCCATGGATATGTCTGACACAGAGAGGAGGGAGGAAGGTGGGAACGAGGAAAGTGTGGGGAGAGTTAGTCAGAACTACAGAGTTCCTTCCTTCTCACATTCTGGAAGCCCCCCTGTAGGCCGAGGGGGTGCACATGAT
The DNA here is from genome assembly GCF_000296735.1 of Chrysochloris asiatica. Taxonomy (NCBI): domain Eukaryota; kingdom Metazoa; phylum Chordata; class Mammalia; order Afrosoricida; family Chrysochloridae; genus Chrysochloris; species Chrysochloris asiatica. The sequence continues at coordinate 2,860,278 of NW_006408620.1, forward strand.
GATGGTGTGCTTCATCGGTGTGTTTAAGAAACACACCTTTCTGCTCGTTTCTGCTCTATAAATGCTTGTGGGAACGGAACCTGACGTCAACACACCTCACTTACTAGGGGACTATCTGACAACGAGGCAGCCCCACTGCAGGCGGGAGGATAGTTCAAACAGTGCACAGTTCAGCGAGGATGCCTGGCTTCTGGCCTGGTGATCTAGGAGAGGGAGCGCAGGGGCATGGGAGCGTTGGAAGGGCGTGAAAGTCGGAGGTCATCAGTGCTCCTGCCCACCTCCGCAGGCTGGAACAGTCATGGGATGGGAGCACAGCTCCGGGGGGCAGCTCAGGTTTTCATTTTCCCTTTAGACATGACATCGGCGTACGAGGTGTGAATGAAGTCGTAAAGCTGCTTAGCACTGGCAGCATTCCCCAGAATACTGGTGAGCGCGTCCTGTGATAAGGTGGCTAATTCTACCATGTTCTTGACGTGGTTCATCAAGGAGCGGCAGTTTTTGGCACTGACCCCTGGCATCTTTAACAAGAAGTCCTGTGGCCCAGGGTTGTACTTTTCTGACTCGGGGAGGATGACCGAGTCTGCAGTGATGGCCACGGCCGCGGCAGCATCAGGCTGTGGCTTGTTCTGTTTCAGCTCCTCAAACAACTCGGCTGTTGCGTGAGGGGAGGGGCACCAGAGAATCCGGAGCCTGGGGAAATGCAGCGTCAGGAGGGTGAGTTTGGAGCTGATGTCGTTGCTGGAGATCTCCTGGTGTAAGGCACCTCGGGACGTGAGCGAGAAAGGCTTGCTGGGATCAAACTCGATCAGGAGCATGGGTCGCTTGTAGTAGCGGGACATGGACACACACTGGCTGTACAGGCGGCCGTTATTTAAGGAGCCAATCAAATCGCTGATACTCTTGCGCTCCACACACATTTGAGGAGTCAGAATGTAGTCTCCAACCTCCAAAGTCACTGGTTCAATGTCAACGCCCCGTCGATGGAGCAGAGATGGCAGTTCACTTCGGAACTCTCGCATGTCTACAATTATACTTTGCTGTGTGCCACTCTGTTCCTGGCCACCTAGAAGAAAACACTGCATTTTAAGGACTGTCTCTGAGGAAGAACTCTCGCAGAATGGCAAAGAACCAAGTTTAACAGCTCTATCTCCCTAAACGTCACAGAGACAAACCAACCCAATCAAATAGTGGACAGAGGATTTGAACCGACATTTCACCAAAGTGGACACGGAAAGGGCCAATAAGCCCATGAAAAGCTACTCGATGTCCTCGGTCTCTGCTGTGGCCACGTGCCAGGGGTCAGTCCCTACTCAGACCCTCAAAGCCAGAGCAGAGTTTGCACAGCGTTCCCTAGGCCCTAATTTGCATGGGGGCAGATCACTTTTCTCCCTTGAAGCTTCAGGGTGGACGCAAGCCACCAAACTGTTAGCAGTGGAATGCTTAACCACTGTGCCACCAGGGCTCTTGTAATTAGTTTGTAAGGAGTCAAACGCAAGTCAGAATGCCAAAGAGATGTGACTTCACCCCACTGCAAAGGGTATGACCAAAACGCAGAGAATGACAGGCGGCGGTGCAGATCTGGAGATACTGGGACCTTCACCTAACCTGGTGGGAATGCAAGGGGCACAGCCGTGTGGGAAACGCTCTGGCAGTGCCTCAAACCTTAAGCGGAACTACCACGTGACCCAGCCATCACTATCCCAGGCCTGGATCCAGAAGTGAAGGCAGGAACCGCAAATAATGCCCACTGTAGCCCTTTTCACAGGAGCCCAAAGGTGGAGACAACCAAACTGACCACCACCAGACAAACGGATGGAGAAAACGCGCTCCATACACACATGGTGGAACATCACTCATCCAGAAAGGTGACTGTGCTCTGCTGCCACCACACAGATGAACCCGGAAAACAGCAGGCTGAGGAAGTCAGTCAGCAGCAGAATGGCAAATACTACACGATCGCACTTATGAGAAAGAAGCAAATATCAAGAAACCAAGGATTCTCAATGGCTAACAGGACAGGTGAAGGAGAGAGGGATGTGTCGGCTTAGTGGATGATGAGTTTATGTGAATGGTGGAGAAATACTCTGGAAAAGGATCGTGAAAATGGAAGCACGAGGTGAAGAATGCCACCAGCATCACTGAGTCACACGTGCACAAACGGTGGAGATGGCGTAGTTTTGTTTGCCAGAGCTTCACCATACACAAAAACGAAAAGTACATTCTGCGTCTCAACCAAAAGAACATCAGAGTGACTCTGGAATGTGACTCACTGGTAACAGCAGTGCCTGTACCTCAGGCTTCTTGTCTACAGTGTGGGTGCAGGGATTGGGGAGGATCCTCACCAGGCCTGACCCCATCTGGAGTTGGCAGGCAGGGGCAACACTGGAAGGAGACGGCACTCACCAGCTTTCCGAGTATCAGCAGGCGCATGTGTGGTGGAGGTGCTGCCTCTCACTAAGTCGAGGTTGGTCTCGTCTCTGCCTTCTCTTTCTTCAGGGATAACCATGCTGGCCTTTTCCCTGGAGGAGAAAAACAGTGAAAACCTTTCATTTCTAAGTGTCAGGTTTTAATCTTTTGCAAATTCAAATGCATGAAATAACCTACACAACACAGCGGCAAAAGTCTGAAGCCAGAGATGGATGCAGGGAGAAGTGAAGTGGCTGGGGACTCTAGACTCATGAAGGGAGAGGGGCTATGTGCTGGCAGCTGGGGGCGGGGGCAGGCTTGCAGGGTATGCCCTTTGGTTGTTTGAATGATAGTAAATTCCTGAGCGTTTTGGTGTACATCCAAAAAGAAAAACCAGAGGAAATGGAAGCAAATGCTATTGAATGATGTGGTGCATGGAGGGGATTATAATCATTGCAATAAAATGAAATATGATAGGATGAGTGTAAAACTGATGTTCTCCCATGTAAACTATCACTCAACTCACAATAAAAACTTTAAAATAAAAGAGTGTGAAATACATCAGAAGTGAAGATGCGCAGACAGGTGAGGGACAAAGGAAGCAGAGATCATTTCTTGGTTGGGCACTATCTCCTGATCTTCAGAATAAAAACAGGAGTTGATTATTTTCTGCTGTGTATGTCCTTCAAGCACTCTGAGTTATTAAACCAGCCATCTAAGGATCATTCCCACCCCCTAGGTACAAAGGTCGACAAGGATGGGGAACTTAGACATTGGCCACCCAAAATGGGGGGGCTACAAAAGCAAGAAGTGACTGGCTTACAAGCTTTCAATAGGGAACCTAGATCCAGAGGGTAAGGGGAAAGGTAGAATCTTCACTGAGTTGTTTGTTTCCAACCTGTCTGGATGGTGTTGATAAAAGGTGAGGGGGATAAGACTCCTGTGGTTCAATAGAAAATGATTGCTATCAGGTCTGACAGTGAGTGTTTGAAAGATAAAGGCAGACATTTTGAAAGAAAAGGAGGGGAGTGGCTGATTTTGCAGTCCAGGAACCCAGGTCCCTGGAACCATCAAAGGAGAAAAGCAAAGTGCGGGACCCTGTCTGGGGAAGCAGTGATGCCAGGGATGAAGGCAGAGATGATGATGTGGAGAGAAGGAGCAGCTGGGGACTCTGGACTCAGGGAGGGAGAGGGGCTGTGTGCTAGGGGCTGTGTGCTGGCGGCTGGTGGGCAGGCCTGTGGAGTGCACCCTTTGGTTGTTTGATGATGATAGGATGAATGTAAAGATAATGTTCTCCCATGTAAACTAACACATAATTCACAATAAAAACTTAAAAGAAAAAAACCAAAAAACCCCAGCCATGTAAGAAATGTACAGAGAAAAATTAAAGTTAATACAAGATACCAACTTTCCACCCCAGATTTAATATGAAAATCCTTATTCATTGTGCTAAACAATGGAAGATTTGCTTTTGGTGATCTCAAAACAGCTTCACTCAATACTGTTATATAAAGCCACAAAGTTTATAACAAGTTCTACCATAATTGTAAGCTTAATGAGAAAAATATACTTCAGAAATGAAACCTGGATGGTGAGAAAAACACTGAGTCTTCCTGACCAGTAATTCAAATTAATTTAATAAAAACTAATAACTCCAAGTATTTAGTTCCTTGCTTTTAATGTTTAGCATAATTTCTCAAGCTCCAGGTAGCACAGTGGGGTAAAGCACTGGACCTCAAGGTCAGTTTGAACCACAAGGTCAGCGGTTCAAACTCACCAGTGGTTCCTTAGAAACCCTACAGAGGGTCGCTAAGAGTCAGAAACGACTCAACAGCACCTAACAACAGCGGCAAACGGGCTCCCTACTGCAGCGCACTCTCAATGCATAAATCTTCAGAGTCTAGAACGTGTGATCATCTGACCGCTGTGTACACGGGGAAGATCTAGTTTATAATAAGCAGACACTCATCATAGACAGTTTAATAAATTAGGCCAGACCACAGGTACATCTGGAGTCCTGGTGTGGCACTGTTGGGTTAATGCCGCAGACTGCAAAGCCGTTTGAACTTCAAGGTCAGCAGTTCAAGCTCGCCAGCAGTTCTTCGGAAACCCTATATGGGTCGCTATGGGTCGGAACCGACTCGATGGCACTTAACAACAATAGGTACATTTACATCAGAATCTGGCGTGGACACTATTATAACTGGTTTAATTGTAGAAAAACCCAGGTCTCTATCTCTTAGTGGTGCGGTAACAGAAATGTCACAAAGGGGTGGCTTTCGCAAACAGAAACTTACTTTCTCACAGTTTAGGAGGCGAGAAGCCCAATTCAGGGCCCTGGTTCTAGGCTAAAGCTCTCGCCCCGCTTCTCTGGCTCTCTCAGGACGCTGTGTGGGAAGGTGCTTATCTCTTTTCAGCTTCTATTCAGGTTCCTTGGAGATCACATGGCTTGTATCTTCCTGTGTGCTTGCTTACTAGCTAGCTTTAATCGGGTCATTTCTATCTCAAAAGAGACTGACTTAAGACACAACTCACATGGATCCTGCCTCATTAACGTAACCTAGAACACCCTCTCCCCAATGGGATTGTAGACTCAGGTATACCAAACCAACTGTCACCAAGTCCATTCCAATTTATGAAAGTGCAGTGGTTCCACTGGGTAAGCACTGGACTGCGAACCACAATATCTGGTGGTTTGAGCCCACCAGCTGCTCCCAGCCTCAAAAACCCTACGCGGGGTGGAGGTGAGTCAGAAACTACGCCACAGCACTGAACAACAACACAGGGTTTCTAAGGCTGTAAATCTTTACAGGAGCAGAAAGTCTCATTGTTCTCCCATGGAGTGGATGGTGGGTTTGAACTGTTGACCTTGTGTTAAGCAGTCCAGTGCTTATCATATAGCGCCACCAGGGCTCCTCAGGTACTGGTATTTAAGTGCCCTGGAGTTGGTTCTGACTCACAGTGACCCTATGGAGTTTCCAAGGAGTGGTTGGTGGGCTTGAACTACTAACTTTGCATCTACAGTAAACACCAGGGACTCCCCTACGGTGTAAGGGTTAGGGTTTACACCACGTGTTTCTGAGGAACCCAATTCAGTTCCTAACAGTCCCTCTTGCAGGTTCTGCGGAGTGAGATTTCCAGTGTGTGTCGGGCCCATCCCCACCTTGTCACAGAGCCCTTTGAGGTGCACCTTTGCATAAACTTTGGAAATTTCAGCCCACCAGATACATTGGTAGTCTCCTAAAAGTACAATTTTCTCAACTATTCTGTCAGCACACCAATTCTGACCTTCTGGTAAGTAGCTGAGCACTTAGAAGCTGCACCACCAGAGCCCCTAGGCCCCTGATGCACTGGAGGAGGGGCAGAGCATGCAGGGAGTCTGGAGCAGAACCTTTCCTTCCTCAGGTGAACCAGGTACCCCTTGCACTCCCCACATGAAGCTGCCATCTTGACTAACACCTCAGTTATACACGTTTCCCCGTGTTGAACGGAACAGCATTTTCTGCATGGACTGGGAAAATGAGCCGATGCCCTGTTTCAAGACACAAAGCCCAGTGCCTTGAGGCACTTTGCCAGGGGGCTGCTGTTGATGAGGAGCCAGGCAGACCAGCTAGCGCTGACAAAGATTTTTAAAAATCATAATTTGATGGAGAGACATCTTGTGCATAAATTTGGGGGCAGGTTGGAGAAAGATTTAAGAATGTATTTCTTTGAAAAGTTGCATTTTAGTTTTGTTTTTGATTCTTCGGGTCCTATTTCTTTATAAATAGCAAAGCTCTTCACTGTCACACTTCTAATCCTCAATTCAACAATACTGACAATGAACTGGCTGGTGAAAAAGAGAGGGGAGGGAATATCACTAAACCTGCGAAAGACAGAAACTGCGTAAGGTGGAAACCCATCAGAGAAGGAAAACCCAAATCTTTTTACCAAGACAGCACCCCCCAAAGGCGGACATCTGAGACCAGGTAAAACCAAGCAGTCCACTGGGATTCCAGCTCTCACAGGTTTCACTGTTAGACTGAACTTCCAAAAATTGGTGGGAAATCTGAGTGAAAATATAATGTAATTCTTCCATGATATTTGTGGTGCCCCGTCATGTGCCCATGCATCTCCCGAGAACCCACAGAGCACTCGGGATCGCCACATCTGCATTCTGATAACCTTCTTTGACTACTTCCCCTCTCTCCGTTCACCGAGGGCTCTGAGGTATTTTTGAGCGTAGCTGGTTATGAATTGGAGTGCTAATCACAAGGTTAGCTGTTCGAATCTACCAGTTGGCTCTACGGGAGAAAGATGAGACTTTGCACTCTCATAAAGATTTATAGCCTCGGCTACCCTATGCAGGATGGCTCTGAGCCAGGACCCACTGGACAGCATGGAGCAGCTCCCCGGAAGGGCCTCCCAGACAGCTGGACGTGCTCATGTGCTCTTCCGTGATTACCTTATGAGCTTCTCAAAAGCTTCCTTTTCTTTCCGCAGGGCAGTGAGATAGCGCTGTTCCTCCGTGGAGCCTCCGTATATGAGGAAGTAAACCCTGCAAGGGAGGCAAGAGCGCCTTTAGACAGCAGAAACAGAACGTGGACTCTTTGCAAGGGGCAGCAGCCCAGAATGCTCCAATAATAAATATTTGACTAAAAATAAAAGGTCCCATCAATCACACTTATGCAAACTACGCTGCCTTAACCCCACCTACAAAGGGCTCATTACCACTTGTTTTTTTTTCTTTTGCCAAAAGGAGGAACAGAGTTTAGGTAAACACTGAAATATAGCTAGAGGGATGGTGACTCTTTCCTCATATAACTAGAAGCTAATCAAAACCACAAAGCAGAATCGTACAGGCATCTCCTTTTCAAGTGTTGCACTTCTGCCAAATTATCATTTAAAAAGTTGGATCACAGTTAAAAAGCCAGTGTATGAAAAGTTCATGTTTGTGAAAAATAAAACAAATGAAAGCTATATGACCTTTATCTTTACAAATAATTTCTCAGTTCTTTTTCATTCATGTCTTACCAGAATAGCCATCACACATTTGATATAAACACACGGACACATGGAGTACATCAGGCTTCTAGAAAATTAACTGAAAGAGGCTTTTCCCTTAGAAAAGGAAACGACTACTTTTCTGTCTTGTTTGTGGCTGGGAGAGCTGGATGAAGCACCTCCGCTATCCCTGTCTTCCCCTTCTAGTAACCTTCACCTTTCTACAGTGAAACCTGTCAGAGCCGGAACAGGGATGTTCATCCAGGTCTCTCACGTTTTCCACCTTTGACAGAGTGCCTTCTTGTATTTCTGTTTTCCTTCTGACATGTTTCTGCCCTACATAGGTTCCGGCTCTCACAGGCTTTACTGATTTCCTTGAAAGGTGAACAGGAGAAAGACCAGAGGACACTGAATCAGAGACCTCAGTTCTCCCATGAATGTGCAGGGTGGCCAAAGGTCAAGTTACTGACCATTCCTGGCCTCAGTTTCCCTCTGATCCAGTGAGAGGTTGAACTCCCAGGTCCCTTCTGATGCTGACCTTTAGCTTCCAAATACCCATTAGCGTGTGCTCAGACAACACAGAACCCTGGAGTGTAGACGCTATCTGCAAAATTGATCAGCAGCCCAGCATGAGCAACTTGAATCTCTCCATCCTGCTTGACTGCCGACCCACCTTCTCCAGCCACTTCCACTCCGGGAATTAGTCAAACTGCTAGCGAGCGAGGTCTCTGTGGTTTGTTCGGACTGAGGTCAGGCTACTAATTTGCCTCTTAGTTTCCCTCAGATTGCTGCAGATTCCGAACACTCTATTCTTTGGGAAGAATACTTTTCTCGGGAGCCCGAGCAGTCCCTCATACTTCCTGTTCTGCTCAATACAATAGCTAACACCCTTTCTCCACAGACTTCCAGATGCACTAGAAAGCCAAATTCCCAGGAAACTCAGTCAGCAGTCCTGGTGTGGTGCTGTGGGTTAATGCACTGGACTGCAAAGTCAGTTTGAACTACAAGATTAGCGGATCAAGCTCACCAGCTGCTCCTCGGAATCCCTGTACAGGGTCACTAAGTGTGGGAACCGACTCACCCGGCACTTAACAACAACATTAACAGCAATGGTATACTAAGGGTGAGGAAACCAACAGGCAACTGAGGAGCCTCAGGAAGCGGGAAAGTGAAACCTTTCGGAACACAGCCAATCTGCGCGCTGACTTGCCTCAGAGGTTTCCCAGGCCTGCTTGCCCTATACACTTCAAGCTGACGAACAAATGTCAGCTCCGCATCGTACAGAACCACGTATCTCGGCTCCACTTCATGGAGCACCCTCGTCAGGGCGTAGGGGTCACTGCAACCTAGAAGCGGGTGGATGATCATGAGGGGCTCTTTTAGGATTCCGTAAGCAGCATCGGATGACAAGTTTAAATCAAATTCTTCGTGCTTAATCTCTTCTAAGCTGCTTTCTTGGCTGCTGCTAAGTTCTCTCTGGTATCCTTCCTCTGCCTCCCCTTCGTCCTCCTCAGGTTTTCCCATCATTTGTGTTAAGGTCAGCCTTCGTTTTTTCCTTTTGACAGGCTTTTCTTTGGTGGAAGCCCTTTCTTTGTTTTGGAGGTCTTTGGGCCTTTTGTTAGATTTTGTAATTCTCTTTGTCTTGTCCTCCTTCCTAAACTTCATCCATACTTCTTCAGCTTTGCTATCCTTCTCGAAGCTTTTCCTGTAGAGTCTCAATAAAAAGGCCTCTGCTCCGGTAGTGACATACTCTCTCAGTTGGGCACATGTCCGGTCATCACTTGCACAAATAAGTACTTGACCTAAAAGCAAGAAACAGTGTTAAGTTACTATGACCTCATTTGCCTCCCCACTCCTCATGTGCCCCCACCCCCTTGACCCTCCCCACTAAAGGAAAACACAGTACCCCTTAAAGGACTTAACAAATCGCTCTAAACAGTCTCAAGTGCTTATCAAACACTTTTTCCTCTCTGGCAGAGTAACTGAAGGCTTTTGAGTAAGTTGAAGCCAGAAATATTTAGTCTTATCAAAGTAGGAGAGAAAGCTGGAAAGTAAACCATCAGGGTTTCAGTTCATACTTGCATGGGCTGATTTCAAAGGAAACATGCTTCCACACGTCTCTCATCAGTGGATGGCTGCAGAGCAGTGCTCTCAGTAACACACCTGGCTGAGTCTCGGGGTTAGGTGGTGATGAGTCAGTTTCTACTCACAGCAATGCAGTGTGCACCAGAACGAAACACTGCCCAGGGTCCTGTACCACTGTCCCTACTGTTGTCGTGTTTGAGCCCACTGTTGCTGCCACCGAGTCAATCGATCTCTTTTTGGGCTCGCTCTCCTCTTTACCTTTTCCTGAGAACATGTCAAAGTACTGAGAAGTTTTGCCACCCTCACTTCTAAGGCATTCTGGCTGCGCTTCCTCCAACACAGACTGGTTTGTTCTTCTGGCAGTTTTGGTACTTCCAATATTCTTTGCCAACACTGTAACTCACATGCCTCAATTCTTCTCCATCTTGTCGGCTTTCACATGCATTTAAGGCAACTGAAAATACCACAGCTCAGAATGGGTGCACCTCAGTCCACAAACATTTTAAAAAGGTCGTTTGCAGCAGATTTGCCCCATGCAAGACATCATTTCATTCTGTGACTGCTGCTTCTATGAGTGTGAATTGTGGATCCAAGAAAAATAAAATCCTTGACAACTTCAATCTTTTCTCCATTTATCATGATATTTACTGACACAATTGTGAGGACTTTTGTTTTCTTTACAATGGGTTGTAATCCATACTGAAGACTGTATTCTTTGATGGTCATCTCTAAGTGCTTCAAGATTTCTTGGTTCAGCAAGCAAGATGTCATCTGCATGTTGTTAATGAGCCTTTCTCCAATCCTAGCGCTGCATTCTTCTTCTTGTAGTCCAGCTTCTTGAATTATTTGTTCAGCATACAGACTGATTTTTAAACCACGCTGATTCCCTTGTTTTGTTTGAATGACTGCCTCTTGGGCTACCTACAGCTTCTGCATGAACACAGTAAGTTCTGGAATTTCCATTCTTTAAAATGTCAGCCATAGTTTGTCATGAGCCACACAGTCAAATGCCTTTGCATACTCAACAAAACACAAGTAAACCTCTTTATGGCATTCTCTGCTTCCAGCCAAGATCTATCTGATGTCAGCAATGATAGCCCTCATTCCATGTCCTCTTCTGAATCTGACTTGTATTTCTGGTGATATCGATGTACTGCTACAACTGTGTTTGAATTATCTCCAGCAAAAGTTTTACTTGCATGTGATATGAATGGTATTGTGTGATAATTTCTGTATTCTGCTGAGTTACCTTTCTTTGGCATGGGCACAGAGAGACTAAATCTCTTCCAACTGGTTGGCCAAGTAAGCTAGCTTCCAAATTCTTGGCACAGAGGAGTGAGTGCATCCAGGGCTGCATCACTCAGGTGACAGATCTCAGTCTATAGTCTGTCAATTCCTGGGGCCATATTTTCCAACTGCTGATCCTTGCCCTAGTTTCAACTTTTGTATTCCAACTACCAGTAATAATCAATTTATCTGGATTGCATGTTTGATCAATTTCAGACTGAAGAAATTGATAGGATTTTTCCATTTCTTCATCATTGGCTTTAGTGGTTGGTGCACAAATTTGAATAACAGTAGTTCTTAAGTGGTATTCTTTGTTGTTGTTAGTGCCACTGAGTTGGTTCCAACTCAAAGCAACCCTATATAGGGTTCCCAAGGAGTAGCTGGTGGGTTTGAACTGGTGACCTTATGATTAGTGTTTATCCTACACAAAGACTCCTGGTGCATAGAGATCTCCGATCACTGATAACACTGTATTTCAACATAGACCTTGAATAAGTTCTTTTTGACGATTAATGCAATGCTATTCCTTTTGAAATTGTCATTTCCGGCATAGTCAACCACGACTGCCCAATTCAAAATGGCCTAGAACAGTCCATCTCAGTTCACTAAGGACGAGGGCATCAATCCTTATGTGTTCCATTTCACTTTGGACAACTTCCAGTTTTCCTAGATGTATATTTGTTACATTCCATGTTTTGATTACTAATCAATTATTCCAAAAGCAGAGTTTCACAAAGTCCACGGAAGAATAAAATCATCAGATAATAGCATTTTTACATGAACTCTTTGAAGCCCCCTCTGTATGTGTGTGTATAATGTGTCGTCTTTTTTTTCCATATAGATTTATGTTTTTAGTACAATTTAGAAATACATGCTTTTACGATTATCAAAAGACAGCTGTTCACTGACATTTCAAATAAACAACAATTATTTGTTGGATATTGCAGAGTTAATGCACAAAGAATAATTCTGAGAATGGCCAACTTTCTTTTCTTTTTCTTATGTGTGCTCTCTGCCTCACAAAATAATTTTCTGCTTTGACATGTATTAAATTAGTTGTATGAGTATACCTTTTCATGTTCACAAAAGGTACAGCTGCACAGTTTAGAGAGTTAAAGAACTCTACACCATTGGGATGAAGAGACGCGTTTTACTCTTTCGGTGACTTGTTGAGGTTTAGTCCACTATGTGAACCTGCCAGTTACCCATGTTCAAAGAGAAGACCCCTACAATGTGGCTCTTTTCTCTAGGGCTAGGGCAGTGTCACAGAAGAGTTCTGGCTTCTTTGGAAAGCTCTTGCTGAGAACATAAAACAGAGGACCCGTTAGCTTTCTCCTTGGGGATTCTAGATTTAAAGCCTAGTGAATGCATACAGGGAGACTAGCTGAATCTTCTAAGAGAAGTCCTCAGAACTCAACCAGGCAAACTTTACTTTCGTGACGAAACAGCGGTTTCAGCAGGAGAGTCACACCGAACAGACCTTATGGAGCTTGCCAGTGGAGCATCAATGCTAACTTGGCATTTTTTCTTCTACAATTATAAACATTTATAAACAAAACTGCGAGTTCCTTTTAGAGTACTAGTCAAAAAAATTCAAGGGTAGGCTGGGAAAGCAAATCGTATCATCTTCTTTTACCCTACCTGGACCACCGAGGGCTTCACTCTCCTTATTTTCTGCCTCAATTTCTTTCAGTACTTCAGTTAGGGCTTCCCACTTGGGGTTGCTTTCTAGAACCAGTTCCTTTTTTGTCTCTGTATAGAAACAAGAGATAAACTCATTATATATGATAACATCCATAAGCAGTCCAAAGTTTGTTTGTTTTTTTAAAGCAACGGATAATGTAAGCACCATTCCTTCAGCCCATGCCATTCAGCATTTGTCTTAATGCTGAATAAGGTCTTCTTTCCTGAAAAAGGCCTTACGGTGTGGAGCTGAAGGGTAATACTGCTAACAGTGAGGTCGCTGGTTCAGACACACCAGCTGCTCCTTAGAAACCTTATACAGGGTTGCTATTAGTGGGAACTGACATGATGGCACTTAACAACAATGACATAGTCTTAAGGAAAGAAAAACAAATGCAGGTTTTATAACGCCTTGATAGGAAGTTACTCAGACATTATGCATGGTCAGTGATTTTCTTTGCTGCCAACTGTCACCCCACAGACAGGCTGCTACGTAAAACCCTACATACAGAATTGGTGGAATTGACATGCTTTTCTTTCTGAACACAGATGTGGATAACTGACAAGAAATGAAATTTTTATTTTTTTAAGCATTCAAACAGATCATGAAAATATTTGCTTTGAAATATATCTTTAAGGAAGCAAGAATTAACCCTATCTGTTGCTTTTGCAAACTAACAATATTTAAATACCTACTACTAGATGGTGTTGAAATACAACCCACATTCACTTCAATATTTATACTCATTTAGTTAGAGGGGAAATTAAAAAGTTTCACAACACTTCAAGAGTCAATAACAGGAAATAGTTTGAAGATATATATATGTTGTTGTTGTTACGTGCCGTGGAGTCAGTTCTGACACACAGCGACCCTGTACAGGGTTTCCAAGGCTGTAAATCTTTAAGGGAGCAGAACGCCTCATCTATCTCCCACGGAACAGCTGGTAGTTTCGAACTGCTGACCTTTTAGTTCACAGCGCGATTCGTAACCTCTACGCTACCAGAGCACCTTATATATTATCCTGGAAACCCTATACAGGGTCACTATGGCATGGAACTGACTCGATGGCACTTAATAACAACAACAATAGATACACACACACATACACAAGGAGCTCTGGTAGCGTAGTGGTTACGAATCGGGCTGCGAACCTTAAGGTCAGCAGTTCGAAACTACCAGCTGCTCCACAGGAGAAAGATGAGGCTTTCTACTCCTGTAAAGATTTATACCCTTGGAAACCCTGTACAGGGTCGCTATGGGTCGGAATTGATTCAACGGCACTTAACAACAACAACATACATATACACATAACACACATAGGAGGTGGTGGTGTGTCGTGGAGTCGGTTCTGATTCATACAGACCCTGTATAGGGTTTCCGAGGCTACAAATCTTTATAGGAGCAGAAAGTTTCATCTTTCTCCCATGGAACAGATGGTAGTTTTAACTAGCTGACCTTGAGGTTAGCAGTCTGACTCGTAACCACTACGCTACCAGAGCTCCGTACATATAAACACTTAAATCAATCTATACTTGTTATGTAGCACTGAGAATACTCTGGCATTCGTTATTTGGTGTTCCCTGGCAATGGAGTCTCAGATCTGGCATACTGAATAGTTTTAACATACATTGTACATGTTTGACACAACACACATACATGCATTTTATAAACAGGCATATATTTTTCACGTGATTTAGGAGGTTTTAAATTATACTTGATAAGCATTTCTATAACAAATACAAAAGACATGATTAAAAACTTAAGTCTAAAAGATACCTTGTCCTTCTTTACTCTCCATATTCTCAGACATTTTACTTTTTTTGCTGATTTTGGCATCTGGAACATGATAAACCCTTGCTCGAGCATTTACAAACATTGAGGTACTAGCGTCCAGAAACAGCCAACCTAAGATTAAAAGAGAGAGGAACAAAAGCCTTCAATTTACAATTAAAGTCTCTGGCGGTCACACAACTTATATATACAACTAGTTGCCTTTTTGTTTTCCTACCAACCACCCCTTATCCACTATAAAGGGGCTTCAAAAACTGTAAGGAACAATTCCATTATCTTCTAATTGCATTTCTTCACAGTTTCTGAAGTCCCCCTAGTACTGTGGCCCTTCTCACTGTTAGGCTAGTGCTTTCAAAGTGTTGTCCATAGATCCCCGTGGGTCTCGAATGTCATAGTAAGACTAAGACATTATTTGTCTGCTTTCACTTTGGTGACATTTCCAGCGATGGCACAAAACCAAATCAAGACAGTGGCAACAAACTGGACAATGCCACCTTCCCTGCCCAGCATTGTGGATGAAAAAATAAGCCAGTTTCACATCAGAACGCCTGTGATGACGTAGCAGAAAAGGACGACTTGTGTTAAATCTTCAACCCTGAGCCTGGATCTCAGCAGCGTTTGGTGTGACGAGCTGGCAAGTCCACACAACACACGTTCTGAAGTGGACTGGTCGAGACGAGGAAGAGCACTTGTGTGGCTGTGAATCATGCTGAGCTAGCCAGTTTGTCATGGAACACCAATTGTACTCGAAAGAACCAACGACAGAAAAACCGTGGTTACTCAGACTTGGTATTTGGAAGATGTTTTCCCAAAATGAACAAATTGAGCATTTCAAGGAATACAACTGACAGTATTTGTTGCCAATGATGAAAAAGTCTAGCTTTCAAGGGAAAATCTAAATTTTGGAGCGTTTACATCTGCCACTGTGTGCCTGGAAGCACCTGGTAGTCAAAGACTTTTCTGGTGAGATGAGCGATGACAACAACACAGGTGATTTTTTGATGTTAATAATGAAATGTGTCAACATTTGGAAGGAGCTACATAACCCCGTGAGCCAGTATTTTTCCCAAGACCAATGCACGGAGTTACCGAATCACCTAAGGGTAAAAGGCACAATTACATGGCAAGATAGCCCAAGGGATTTTAATGTAACAGAAGAAGAGAAGCTCACTGATATGCTTTCCGAGTCCACACTGCAACTAATCTGGAAGAAAAAGTTGTCAAGATTTGGTGTAATATCAAAGAAAACCCACAATAATTTGAAAAGGTTACAAAATACACTCCTTTTTCCTAACCACACATATATGTAGGAGGTTGGATTATCTTTATGTTCTCCAACCAAAATCCCCTTTGAAAGTCAAGTGATTGCAGAAGCAAGTATGAGACCAACTGTCTTCAATTAAGGCAGACATTAAAGAGATGTGCAAACCTGAAAAGGAATGCCACTCATCTCAATAATTTTTCAGTATTGATAAATATATTTCTCATAAAAATGTTATTTTTTAATGATGTAGTAATAATAGGTTTATTGTTGCTATGTTCAAAATTAATTACTAGTTTTTTAAAATGTCTGATTCATTTCCTAATATGATAAATACTAATACACAGAATTCACATAAACAAAGCTCTTTGGGTCCTCACTGATTTTAAGAACGTGAAGGGAGTCCCAAAGACTTGCTAGGCTGCATGAGTCTTTCTCACTTTGATTTCCCTGTAAGTCTCTTTTCCTTCCTCTCCTTAGTCCTTGACATTCTCTAGCTGATGAAGTCCCAAGCTCCCCTTGCTGTTTCTTTGGGAAAAAATGAATTTTAAGTTAATCACTATGCTTTCAGAATGTAAACTATTCCTAAATTGGGGACTGCCTGTACTACACAGTCTTTCCTAGAAATAAAATGGTTGGAATGGATATGAATATTTATGATTACACAAAACAGAAGTGAAGTAGGCGGAAATATTAGCTATCAATAAAACCTACATCCTCTGAACATAAAACCGAATTTGAAGTCTTAGTATAGCTTGCTGTTGAGTATAGCACTCCTCACACCTGATTCCCCAATAAGATCCAACGCTTCATGCAAATCAGTTCCTAGACTAAGATTGCTATTTTGATCTCCCACCTGAATTCTGACCAAAAGCCTTCTCAGTGGCTCTCAGAGACTCCAGAAGATTCAGAAAAGTAACACAATCATATTGAGAGAGATATTGCAGCAAAGTCCGCAGGATCTTCAAGTCCTGGACCAGGGATTTCGTCTTGGCCCCAAGCTGGTGCCACAAAGGGTCCAAGTAGTGGCGGATTGTCTAAAGCAAAAGTAACATTTAGTACTATGGAAACACATTATAGCTACTCTTGATAAAAATTTTATTTCTAAAAACTAAGTAGATAGAAAACTTCAGTTCATTAGAGCCTAATCAAAATGTTCAATTTAAAGCAAAATCTCACAGCTGGAATGTTTTTTTGTTTGAGTTAGTTTATAACTGCCCACATTATTTGGAAACAAAAAGACCACATAAAATAACAAATAATCAACTATTTGATTTTTATGAACAGAATTTAAAGTATGTACCTCAGACACATGTAATTCCTGCCACGTTTGGCAGACTGTCCTGCATGGCCACCACTTGTGTGTGTCAGTTTGTCATACTGTGGTAGCCTGTGTGAGGCTGTGAGCTAGGGTCACACAAGATGGTCAGGTGTGAGCAGAGCTTTCAGATGAAGACAAACTAGGAAGGAGAGGTAAATCTCTTATAAACAGCAGTGGAACACTGTCTGATATAGAGTTGGAAGATGAGCCCTTAAAATAGGACTGGGGAAGAGTTGCTTCCTCAAAGTAAAGTGGACCTTAATGACGTGGATGAAGCAAAGTTTTTGGACTAAAAATGAAAGGAAACAGCTGCAAACATCTGTTTATAACTGGACTGTGGGAGGTACAAAGTAGGAATCTAAGGAAATTCGATGTTTCTCAAAAATGAAATGGAAAACATAAAGATCAATATCCAAGGCATTAGTGAGCTGAGCTGTATTGGTACTGGCTCTTTTGAATTTGGTGATCGTATAGTTTACTATGCCAGGAACGACAAATTGGCAAAATAAATGTCAAGTTCTATCTTGATGTGTTAATATCCATATGAGCACAAGAAGACCAATGGATAGTGTTCCTTCTCAATGTACATATCAATCACTAAAGCCAAGGATGAAGAGACTGAAGAAGTCTACCAACTTCAGTCTGAAACCGATCAAACATGCAATCGAGATACCTTTGATAATCACTGGTGATTGGAATGTGTAAATTGGAAATGAAGAAGGATCGGTAAGTGGAAAGAATGGCACAGACAGAAATGATGCTGGGGATCTCGTGATAAAATTATGCAAGACCAATGACTTACTCATTACAAACAGCTTTTGTTAACAACTTAAATGGCAACTAAACATGCGGACCTCACCAGATGGAATATTCAGGAATCAAACTGACTACATCTGTGGGAAGAGATGATGAAAAATCTCAGTATCATTAGCCAAAACAAGGCCAGGGGCAGACTATGGAATAAACCTTTAATTGCTAATATATGAGTTCAGGATGAAGCTAAAGAAAATGGAAACAAGTCCATAAGAACCAAAATATGACCTCTGGTACACCTGATCTGAATTTACAGAACATCTCAAGAAGAGATATGACATATTGGACACTAACACTAATGACCTACAAGACCAGAGGAGTTATGGGATGACATCATACATGAAGAAAGCAAAAGACCAGGAAAGCAAGAAAAGGCCAAAGTGGATGTCAGAAGAGACTCTGAAACTTACTCTTGAACATGGAGTAGCTAAAGCAAATGAGAGAAATGAGGAAGTCAAAGAGCTGAACAGAAGATTTCAAATGACTGCTCAAGAAGACAAAGTATTGGACCAATAGAGAACATCATTAGAAACAGAGAAAAGATTAAACTTGTCAAGGATTTCATTTTACTTGGATCCATAATCAATGTAAGCAGCAGTCAAGAAATCAAGTGATTTCTTGTAGTGGGCAAATCTGTTGCTATAGAATTCTTTAAAGTGTTAAAGAGCAAAGATACTATTTTGAGGACTAAAGTACACTTGATCTAAGCCATGGTATTTTCAATATGCATGTTAAAATTGAACAATGACTAAGGAAGCCAGGAGAAGATCTGACGCCTTTGAACTATAGTCCTGGCAGAGAATACTCAACCTATCATGGAGTTCCTGAAGAACCTTTCCTGTTTTGGAAGAAGTATGACCAGATTTCTCCTGAGGAGCAAGGCCAGGGACACTTCCTCTCTCCTACTTTGGAATCATTATAGGAGGAACCAGTCCCAGAAGAAGGAAGGACATCATGCTTGGTAAAGTGGATGGTCAGCGAAGAAGGGAAAAACTCAATGAGACCAACTGACAAAGTGGGTGTAACAACAGGCGCACACAAACCCACCATTGTGCAGATGGTGCAGGGTTGTATACAGGGTCACTAGGGGTCAGAAGCTACCCAGCAGCACCTAGTAACAACAATCCTGGATGGATGAATATGTGGGACCCAGTGAGGCCATACTTCTTCCAAAACAGGAAACACTCTTCACACAGTCTATGATATACTGAGTATTCTCTGCCAGGACGATAGTTCAAAGGCTCTTCTCTTCAGCTCTTCTCCTGCTTCCTTACTTGTTGTCCAATTTTAGTGTCCTTAATGAAAATACCACATGGAAAATACCGTGGCTTGGATCAGGCTCACTTTAGTCCTCAAAAAATATATGTGGGACACAGTGGGGCCATGGAATCCTGGTGTGGCACTGTGGGTTAATGCGCTGGACTGCAAAGTCGTTTGAACCACAAGGTTGGTGGTTCAAGCTCTCCAGTCACTCCTTGGAAACCCTGTACAGGGTCGATATGGGTGGGAACAGACTTGATGACACTTAACAACAACAGTGGGGCCATGGAGCAGGCATAAAACAGAAAAACAACAAGGTGTCAAATTAAATAAAGATGTTCCTGAATTTGTTGGTGTTAAAAATGTGTTCACCTTTTTTTTTTTTAATAAAAGTGTGCTTCATGGGTGGGAAGATATTAAATTTAAAAAATTGTGTTAAGTTTCAACATTTTTAAGACTCAAAAAATTGCCCAGAACAAGTCTTGCTTGATATGTCTCTATATGCTACACACACACACACACACACATATATACTACATGTTGTTGCTCTTAAGGCCACTGAGTAGCTTCTAATTAATGATGACCCACGTGTGTCGAGTGGCAGTACCCTCCAGGGGTCTCGAGCCCTGACTGTGGAAACAGATCACCAGGCCCGTATTCTGAGGCACCTTTGGGTGGGTTTGAACCTCTAGCCTTTTGGCAAGTAGTCGAGCATGTAATAGTTTGTGCCACCGGGAACCCCTATATACATACTATCTAGGTATTTATACATTCATGGCTACAAATATACATAGGTGCTGAATACATATACCCAATTTTCCACAACACGTTTAATATCCAGCAGGAGTGCTAACATTTGGATGGTTCTGTCATGTACTGTCCAAACTGGACACATGTGAAGACGAAAGGAAACACTAGTAATGATTTCTCCAGGACAACAGGGGGCCACCGGGCCCATCCTGATACATCAGAATGTCTGATGCTGTAGGATAAGCACTGGCCTGCAAAACCGGTTTAAATGACAAGGTTGTTGGCTCAAGCTCATCAGCTGCTCTTCAGAAACCCTACAGAGGGTCATTATGAGTTGGAACTGACTTGACTGCACTTAACAACAACAAAACATACTATAGCTTCTTGCCCTTTTTCAGATCACACAAAGATCTAACAAGATGCAAGCTGTGTTTGTTCAGATTTGGTGACTAAGAAAATACCTAAACTAATACTGGTAGCGTAGTGGTTACGAATCGGGCTGCGAACCTTAAAGTCAGCGGTTCGAAACTACCAGCCGCTCCACGGGAGAAAGATGAGGCTTTCTACTCCCGTAAAGATTTACACCCTCGGAAACCCTGTACAGGGTCGCTATGGGTCGGAACCGACTGGACGGCACTTAACAACAACAACAATACTGTAACTTTACTACCCAGGGTACGACAAAGAGCACCTCAAAGCCAAACTGATTAAGCTATTGTTGTCATTATATGCATATTTATTTAGTTCTTCTAGGAACATATTCATTCCATTAAAGTTTTTGCTGTGGCGCTGTGGGGTAAGCTCTGGACTGCACACTTGGCCACCTGGCGGTGGCTCCCTCAAACTCACCAGCTGCTCCTCAGAAACTCTATACAGCGTCACTATGGGTTGGACCCGACTCGATGACAACAACAACAACAGTATACTCAATGATAATAAAGTTTTACACCGAGAGGAGCAGACTTTAGGAAATCATTTACTGATGTTGTTAGGGTCAGTTTCAATTCACAGAGACCTCGTATAGGGTTTCTGATGAGCATCTGGTGGCTTTAACTGCTGATTGTGCTTCACAGTCCATATTTCACAGTAAAGTGACTTGTTGAAAGAAACTAAATGCCCTGAGAAATAAGGAGTCATAATTTTCCTTTTTAAATTGCTGTGATTTATTTCCAATAACAAATTATTCAGAGTTCCAAAGGTAGGAACTTAAACTACCAAATAATGAAAGAAAAAAAAAAAAACTTAGCCTGAAAATTTACTAGAAGTCAGCACTTTCTGGATCTACAATGATATTTTAGACACTTACCTGTCAGTATTAATATTAATCTATGGCGGGAAAAAAAATCTGTGAAACTAAAATTCCCTAGAACTAAATTCTTATCATTTTCTCAATTCATACAATAATTTTAAGACACAGCTAAGTTTTATATTACTCAGTAATGAGAACTCATCCAAATGATATTTACTCCCCAAAAGATCATAAATGAGTAAACAATTATGGCATATTATTACATAAAACTCTTCTATCTACAGTTACTCAAATATTGCCACTTCACAGCAAAAGGTTATTTACCCTGCTCAGAAGTACACTTACAATATTCACTTACTGTATTATTGCAAAAGCAGTTAAGCTTATGAGCCGATCTACATTTTGCACTAAAAATTATTATTTTCTAGCAACCCAAAGAAGCTATACATCAAATAACTTCCAACTTAATTCTAAAATAACAGCAAGTTTTTATTAAGAACCTTGTAAATATGAAAATAACGTGCAGCCTCGAAAATGAAAGCATAACTGTGCTTAAGTAAAACAGGGCACCTTGTCAAAAGGTTTTCCAATGGCATTTTCTAATGATAAATCTTCGACTTCGAGCGATGGGTTGTGGCCCTTTAGTTCTTTCAGGCACGCATTTAAGATGTCCAGGACAGCAGTCTGTATGGCCAGCATGGCAGGCGTCATCGAAACATGAATTTCTACCACTTCAGGCTTGTGCTGTTCCAGAAACGAGTGAACTGCTACATGGAACCTAAGAGACAAATATTTTTCAAACGTTTTCTAGAGTTTCAATAGTGAGGTATTTCTAATCTCAGGAGAAATCAACTTATAGCTTTTGTGAAGTTAATTAAGAGACAAACAAAATGGAAAGCAAAATGTCGATGTCCCCAAGAACACACGTAACTTTAATGAATGGAAGTATTGCTCAAATAAGGCAGGGGTCAGCAAACGCCGGTCTGGGCCAAAGCCAGTCCTTGTTTTCAGAACCAGAGTTACGGGAACAGCGCCCCACCCATTCCTTACCGAACGGTTTGTCTGTGTTCCTGCTACCACAGCCAAGTGGAACAATTGGGACCGTCCACACCGCCTATAAATCATTACTATCTAGCCTTTTACAGGAGGCGTTTGCTGACTCCTAAAAGAAGGTATAATCAAGACAGAAAAAAGACTACAGCAACTATCCTTACACTGTTGTCGTTGTTAAGTGCTGTCGAGTTGATTACGACTCACAGCCACCCTGTATGGGGTTTCTGAAGAGGAGCTGGAGGGTTTGAACTGTTTTGAAGCCCACATCAGGAGTCCGAATCTTTATGGGAGTAGAAAGCCTCATCTTTCTTCCTTGGAGTGCTTCAAAGTGCTGACTTTTCAGTTAGCAGGCCTCCTCCTAATCCACTAAGCTACCAGGGCTCCTGCAAAAAAGCTTGCAGCACCCAGGAATCGAACCTGGGTTGCAAGAACAGGAATCTTGCATGATACCACTACACCAGCGGCACCCTTATCCTAACATAAAAGGATTGAAATATGTACTAGCGCAAGCTGCAGAAATGTTTAAAAATAGAAACCTTAGGTCATCCCTAAAAATTAACTTAAGCTGTTCAGAGTCTTCATGCTCGATTTCCCTGATGGGTCGTTTTCAAAGTGGAAGTGAAATGGGCTGTTCAGCTAAAGCGGTTGGCTATATGGGTCTCCAGATCCCTGAAGGCTGTACTAAATGACCAAGAAAGAAGAAGGTGGCCATCTCAGATGAGCTGGGCAGATTACCAAGTCGGCAGTTCACACCCACCAGCCACTCCTCGGAAATGCTACACAGGGTCGCTATGCGTTGGAACTCAATGGCACTGAATAACCACTACCAGAAAATAGCTGTCAGTCCTTTTTCTCCTTTCAAAACAAAAATCACAAACATGGTGATCATGTATTTCTATTTGGGTGTGTCTGTTAAACTCAGACTGGTGACAGTGGTTGTATGCCGAGGAGTCAGTTCAGACTCAGAGAGACCCAGACTGTATAGGGTTTCTGAGGCTTTAAATCTTGATAGGAGCAGAAAGCCTATCTTTCTCCTGCGGAACGTTTAGTAGTTTTCAACTGCTAACCTTGAGGTTAGCAGCTGGACTAGCATCTCTCAAAAGTATAACTAAACATGAAAGTACAGAACCTTTCAGAGAAATCAGCCACCTCATGTAATTTCCTGTTTACCTTGGCCACAGGTAGAGCTTCCTTACAAACAGATTTCTCATCACTCTTTCCACGTGACAAAAGCCAGTATCAAAGGCAACTGCGTTGTCTGTGAAAGCTTTAATGAAACCACGTTTGTTTTTCTGGCGAAAGAGGCGCAAGATGAATGCTTCTTGACAAGATTCGATTATTCTGTGAGCTCTATACACCAAGATACCTGGGGAGCAAAAGTACAAATTACATGAGAGAAAAGACACAGGAATCTCCTGCTTTTTTTGTTTCATCCTTCCATTCAACCAACCATTTTTCCATAAGTGCTTACCTGAGCATGACCCAGCACCCCAACCCACACACATCCCTGCCCTCATGGGACTCACAACAGTTAGTAGGTTTGCAGGTGCTAAATGCTCACGAAAACAAATGCATCAGAGAAGGAGTGAGTGCCTATGAAGGGTGGTGACCTGTGCTTTTGGTCTGGGTCACCTCGTTGAGGTGACAGTTTTGAGTCAAGTCTTGCTGGCAGAGATTGTGAGTTTTAACACGTGAACAGAGAGAGCTCCAGGCTGAGGACATCACCACAGGTGGGGGCCTGCCGAGCACATGGGGGAAGAGTACCTTAAAGTGAAGTGGGCCACTCCTTTTCTTTTATGTATGTATGAGATGTTGTTGTTGTTAAGTGCCACTGAGTCAGTTCCAACTCACAGCAACCCTGTGTAAGGTTTCAGAGGCTGTAAATCTTTGCAGAAGCAAAAACCTCAGCTTCCTCCCATGGAGCAACTGGTGGGCTTGAACCACCAACCTTGTGATTTGAAGTCCAGTGCTTATCCTATGGAGCCATTGCACTCAAGTGTTAGATGTTGTTAGGTGCCATCGAGTCAGTACCAACCCATAGCGACCTTATGCACAGCAGAATGAAACATTGCCCGATCCTGGGCCAACCTCACTACTGTCACTACTGTTGCCACGCTTGAGTCCATCAATGCTTCCACTTGGCCAATCCATCTCATTGGAGGGCCTTCCTCTTTTTCTCTGACCCTCCATCTTACCAAACATGATATCCTTCTCCAGTGACTGGTCCCTCCTAACAATATGCCCGAAGTATAAGAGACGAAGTTTGGCCATCTTGGCCTCCAAGGAGCACTCTGGCTGCACTTCTTCCAACCTATCTGTTTGTTCTTTTGGCAACCCATGACACTTTCAATATTCTCCTCCAACACCATAACTCAAATGCATCAATTCTTCTATGGTCTTCCTTATTCACTGTCCAGTTTTCACATGCATATGAGGTTACTGAAAATACCATGGCTTGGGTCAGGCGCACCTTAGTCCTCAAGCTGACATCCTTGCTCTTCAACACTTTCAAAACGTCTTGTGCAGCAGATTTGCCTAATGTTAGATGTAGACTACAGAAAATTGCTGCATTTTAGAAGTATGGGCAACATTTGTGTCATCTATTAGATTAACTCAGTTTTTAGGATTGGAGTATATTCAATTGAGAGGTATCTTAGTTCATTTAAAATAAAAACAATGGGATGATACCCACAAATATATACAGATTTGACAGAGGATATTTCATTTACTTAGGCTACAAATCTACCCATGAATATAACACTAAAGGAAAAGCTTTTAATGACTATATTCAATATGACTGCCCCACCCCCGTGGGTACAATGGTATCTCTGAATTACATGCAAAAAAGACAATGACAAACGAGTTTCCTTCACAAAATCAGTACTGGCTGAGGTGGTCGTTACTACACTCAACAAATGGTCACCACATGGTGACAGGCTGTGATGTCTGCCCTGAAAGAGCTACCGGAAAGGCAAGCGTAAAGATACACCGTGACTAGTGACAAATGAGGGACACTCATGATGCCAAAGGGTGCTGTCTCAGTTCTAGATCTAAGAGACAATTATTCAATTCTCACCTTCTCACCCTGAAGATTTCAATCTAGTCAGTTACTTACTTTATAGATATATTTGCCACAAAAGTACTTGTAAGCTTCTCTCCAGTCCTTATCACTCTTAGGTTCTGAAAAACGGTATTAATAGTAATATATGAGCCTTCTTTTTGTCTGTTGCTGTTAAGTGTCGCCAGGTTGGTTCTGACCCATAACGACTCTGTATAGGGTTTTCGAGGAGCAGCTGGTGGATTTGAACCACTGACCTTAAGATCCAGTGCATTATCCTGCAGTACCACAACAGGACTCCATGAACCATCAAGGAGTTCAAAATACTCAATTCATATTCTCCTAATTTGGTGCTTGAAATTTTGGACAAAGAGGATGGAGGACAAATGCACCTTAGCTAAGCAAAAAACTCTTTAATTATGCTAAAATGAATAGTAATTTAGCAATTTGCAGACAGAGAATTTTCAGTAATCCACAAAACCCACATACCACTAGGTTCCGACGCAGAAAATGCTGTTTATCTAGGAGGCTGGTTTTCCAATGAGTCTACTGGTTCACACTTAGCTAGCCTAGGTTGAAATACTGCTTTGGGTTTAAATATCATCAAGTCAGTTTCCAAGGAGCAGCTTATGAGTTTGAACCGTCAACTTTATGGTTCAAACCGACCTTGAGGTTCAGTGCTTGCTTAGCTTACAGCGCCACACAAGGACTCTGAAATATTGTCTAGAGTTAAAAGACAGTAAAAAAAGGGTGTCTAAAAAAATGAACAAAACAAACCTCAATTTAAGAAAATGTGTTCTAAAAGGTTAAGTCTTTTTTTTTTTTTAGAACCAAGAACTAAAACTCTCTTCCAAACACTGGATTAGATTGCCTTATAGGTTTCATTTCATTTAATCCTCAAACTGATTCTTGGAGTACGTAGTATTATGACTTAAGGAGTTCTGGTGGTGCAACGGGTTAAGTGCTGGCTGCTAACGGAAAGGTCAGTGGTTCAAGCCTACCAGCCACTCTCTGGGAGAAAGATGAGTTGTGCTTCTGTAAGGACTAACAGCGTTGGAGAGCCTATGGGGTAGTCCTATTCTGTCCTATAGGATCACTGGGAATTGGGATTGACTGAAGGGCAGTAGCTTTTTACTTCATTATTACAGCTCAAACCCACCACCAATCATGCTGACTTAGGACCAGGCAATGGTGTGCTGTGTTATCCACAAGGCGACCATGAGGTGGCGCTGACTCAACAGCAACGCCTAGGAAAGGAAGTACACTGACCAAGGTCAGTGTGAAAACGGGAAATGGGACACCAGACTCCACATCATGTCTGTCTAAATGCAAAGCCATGTTCTTCCTACTAAATGGCACCACCTAAGGACCCCACTTGAAAACAAACACCAACACAAAGGAAACAAATAGCCCTATAAGCAGGTGAGGTGTGGGGGAGCAATGCTGGTCACACAGAAGCCCACTGCAAGTTTTATGCTTCCATCCCATTTTGTACCCCAGTGTGATACAGAGGGTTTTCATTGGCAGACTTCTTAGAAGTACATCACCAGGTCTTTCTTCTTAGTCTCTCTACATCTGGATGTTCCACTGAAACCAGTTCAGCTTCAAAGCAACAGGCCAGCCTCCAATGATTGACGATGGGGGCTGGGAACCCAAACCAGATCTCTGCCTTGTTGATAAGAGCTGCCGAGTTGGTTCTGACTCATAGTGACCCTGTATAGGGTTTCCAGGAGTGGCTGGTGAGTTTGAGCTGATGACCTTGTTGTTCACACTGACCTTACTGTCCAGTGCTTATCCTACAGTACTACACCAGGGCTCTTCTGCACTGGAGGTAAACATTCTACCAGGGGACCGCTGAGGCCTTCTTTTGCATTGAATACATCTCTGTACTGTGTGATTACCTCTTTACACATCTGTCTCCTTTACTAACTGCTGGAAGACAAGAATATCTGTGGGTTAATGCGCTGGACCGCCAACTAGGTTTGAACCATAAGGCTGGCAGTTCAAGCTCACCAGTCGCTCCTCAGACACTATGTACTGGGTCGCTATGAGTTGGAGCCTATATGATGGCACTTAACAACAACAATAACAATGTGGCGTTGTGGGTTAATGCGCCAGACTGCAAAGGTGTTTGAACTGCGAGTCTGGTGGTTATATAGGGGGGTCGAAATTGACTCAACGGCACTTAATAACAACGTAATATTAAGCATTTTGTATACATTACCTCATTCCACCCTAAAAATAATCCTAGAATGAAGGTACTATTCCTGTCAGCAGTTTACAGATGAATAAACTGAGGCATAGAGAAATTGAATAATTTCGTGCTTGGTGAAAGTGAGTTCAAGCTCAGAAATAGTCTAATGTAAGTGCTCACTAAACTGTCCTGTTCATCTCTCTATCTTCAGTGCATAGAACACTCCTGCTCAAAAGATTTTTATTAATTGTTCTATGAATGAATATAAACTAAAACAACCTCTAAATGTACTATCACTGAGTCAATGCCAAGTCCTAGCAACTCTACAGGGAAGAAGAGCAATTCTATAGGGCAGAGAGCAATTCTATACGGCAGAGAGCAACTCTACAGCAAAAGGCTGTCAACCCTTACGGAAGGAGACAGCCTCACCTTTCTCCTGCAGAGTGGCTGGTGGGTTTGAACCACCCACTTTTTGGTTAGCAGCCTAATGAGTTTGCCCTCACTGGGCCACCAAGGCTCCTTAGCCCGGGTACACACATCTTTTTCCCCCCTATTTCTAGGAGAATGAAATCTATCTGGAGATGTTGGGGTCAATTCCAGCAATGAAGGCACCCCCTTCTTCGGGTTCTTCAGGAAGACTGATCTGGGCAGACGTTGACCCAGTTCTCCCACCAGTTCAGAGTTCTTGTGTTCAATGAGATGACACAAAGTGGGTATGAATTGTGGAATGGGAGCTGACCTGCTCCTTAGACCATCACCTAATTCACAATAAGAGTTAAAAAAAACCTTCCGATGGGCAGGGACACGGAAGGTAGGCCATTGTCGTGAAGACATGAGGGGCTTCAGAAAAGTGTGTGGAAAAGGGGAATGAAAAGTTAATGGTACTTCTTCATGAACATTCTGTACTTGGGTGGTGGCAGGTGAACAAGTTAAAAGTTGGGGAGTCCGTGGTTTCCGATGGTTCCATGTTTCAGGGACCACTCTTGGATCTGCACATTTTAGGGAAGTAGAAAGAGAGTTTGAAGGGAATCACAGCTGGCAACACTGACTGCTCCAGCTCCATTACTGGTTTGGACTCTTATCAGAAACAAGGATGAACTTTATACAATTTCAATGACAGGACTCTGTGTAAACTGTATCCCTTCAGATTGCGCTTTGCCTCACAAGGCTGAACTATAAATCAAAGTCCCTAGGTAATACTGACATCTAGTGGTAGTTTCAATACAATGACTTTTTCTCACTGGATCAGCTGAAAAATGAAATAAAAATAAAGCCAAGCTTTTAGGAAAGTCACAGAGAGCGAAAGGCTTTACGATGTCTAAGGATTTCTTTCTAAGAAAGGCATTACTTTTTATTTTGCTCTCACTTTATGCTAAGCATCCTTATATGACGTAGACTACATGTGAATTTAGAGACTATCTCCTGAACAGATTTGGCCTACTGGACACTAATGACCAAAGACCAGAGGAGTTTTGGGATGTCATCAAGAACCTCATGCATGAAGAAAGCAAATGGTCACTGAAAAGGCAGGAAAGAAAGAGAAGGATGTCAGAATAGACTCTGAAACTTGCTCTTGAACATGAATTAGCTAAAGAAAATGGAAAAAAGGACGAAGCCAAAGAACGGAGCAGAAAATTTCAAAAGGCAGCTTGAGAAAACAAAGTTAATTATTAGAATGAAATGTGAAAAGACCTGAAGTTAGAAAATCAAAAGGGAAGAACCCAGTCAGCATTCTCAAGTTGAAAGAATTTAAGGAAAAATTCAATCCTCCACTTGCAATATCGAAGGATTAGATGGGCAAAATATTGACTGATGTAGAAAGCATCAAAAGAAGAAGATACATACACAGAATCAATGTACTAAAAAGAAATGACTGAGATGTTCATCCTCTTCAAGGGATAGCATCTGATCCCAGAACTGAAGGTTTTGAAGGAAGAAATCCAAACTGCATTGAAAGTATTGGCGAAAAACCCCAACAAAGCTCTAGGAATTGATGGAACACCAAGTTAAAATATTTCAAACAAACTGATGCAACGCTGGAAGCACTCACTAGCCCATGAAAAGACTTTAGAAGTCAAACTATCTGGCCAACTGATCAGAAGAGATCCAGACTTGTGCCCATTACAAACAAAGGTGACCTGACAGAATTATCGAACAAGATCAATAATAACAAATTCAAGTAAAATTTTGCTAAAGATAATTCAGAAATGGTGGTAACAGCACATCTATAGGGACCTCCAGAAATTCAAGCTGGATTCAGAAAATGACATGGATGAAGACCATCACTGCTGACATCAGATGGAGCTTTGGTGAAAACAGAGAATACCAGAAAGATGTTGATGTGTGCTGTGATGACTATGCAAAGGCATTCCACGGGTGGCTCACAGTGAACTATGAATAACATCACAAAGAAGGAGAATGCTAGAAACCTTAGGTGTGCTCATTCAGAGTCTGTGCACAGGCTGGAGAGCAAGGGATACGGAATGTTTTAAAATCAGGAAAGGTGTTCGCCAGGCTGATGCTTTCACCATCCTTCTCAATCTTACGTTGTTGCTGTTGCGTGCCATTGAGTCAGTTCCAACCCACAGAGACACTGTATAGGGTTTCCAAGGAGCTGCTGGAGAGTTTGAATCACAGACCTTGCGGTTTAAAGTGACCTTGCGGTTAAGCACATTATCCCACAGCACGAATTCAATCTGTATGCTGAGCACATAATCCAAGAAGCTGGACTACCTGAAGAAGAACACAGCTTCAGAATTAAAAGCAGGCTCATGAGCAACTTAAGATATGCAGATGACACACCTGTTTTGCTGAAAGCCAAGAGGACTTACTTACTGATGAAAATCAAAGAATAGACTAGCCTTCAGTGTGGATTACAACTCAAATGTACAGAAAACAAAAATCATTTTAAGTGGACCAAAAGAGACCATCATGATACAAAATGACACAAGCTGTCAAGGATTTCATTTTACTTGGGTCCACAATCAATGCTCATGGAAGCAGAAGTCAAGTAATTCAATGACGTATTTCATTAAACAAATGTGCTGCACAAGACCTTATTTTGAATCATAATGACTCTACAGGATCGAAACGAACCATCCATAGGGTTTCCAAGGGTATAATCTTTACAGAACCACTGCCAGTGAGCTGACTCTTACTCATTACAATTCTAGAGGAAAGAGCAGAACTGCTCCACTGGTTTAAATCTCTGTGGACAGGCTTTAAATCTCTGCCTTGTTTTTCCCCCAGGGAGTGGCTGATGGGTTTGAACCACTGACTTTTCAGCTAGTCCAACGCTTAACCTGTGGCATCACCACAGCTCCTGCACAAAGCCCAAGAGGCAGTTGTTGGAACACAACAAGGGGCGATTGTGTGGTTTAAAATCAGGAAAAGTGTGAGTCAGGGCTGCAGACTGCCACCATATTTATTCAATCTACATGCTGAGCAGATAATCAAGAAGCTGGACTGTACGTGAGGAAGAATGCAGCATCAGGATTAGAGGAAGATTCATTCACAACCTGTGATATACAGAGAACCCAAACTTGCTTGCTGAAAGTGAGGACTTGAAGAACTTACGGAAGAAGATCAAAGACTATAGACTTCAATATGGATTATACCTCAAGACAAAGAAAACAAAATTCTTCACAAGTGGGCCAACAAGCAACATCACGACAAATGGAAAGATTGAAATGACCACGGATTTCATGTTACTTGAACCCACAAACAACACCTATAGAGTAGTAGCAGCAAATCAAATGATGTACTGCATTGGGCACATAAACTGCAAAAGATTTCTTTAAAGTGTTAAAAAAAAGCGCAAAGATGTCACTCTGACAAGTAAGTAAGCTGCGCCTGGCCCAAGTCATGGTATTTTCAATTGCCTTATATGCATGGTTAGCAACAACAACAACAACAACAACAACAACAACAACATGTGCATGCTGAGGAGCCCTGGTGGCACAGTGTCTTAAACACTGGGCTGCTAACCATATAGTCAATGGTTTAAACCCACCAGCTGCTCCGTGGGAGAAAGCTGAGTCTTTCTGATCCTGTGTAAGTTTATAGTCTCGTAAGTCCTATGGGGCAGCTCTGCATGGCCGGGTAGGGTTGCTATGAGTTGGAACTGACTTGACAAAGCTGGACAATGAACAGAGGATCAAAGAAGAATGGATGCATTTGAATGATGGTGTTGGAGAAGAATACTGAGCATGCCATGGACTGCCAGAAGAACAAACCAATCTGTCTTGGAAGAAGTGCAGCTAGGATGCTCCTTAGGAAGCCAGGATGGTGACTTCGTTTCTCATACTTTGGACATATTATCAGGAGAGACCAGTCTCTGGAGAAGGACATCATGCTTGGTAAAGTAGAGGGTCAGTGGAAAAGAGTAAGATCCTCAAGGAGATGGACAGATACAATGGAGCAACAATGAGTCCAACATAGTTAAGGACTGCAGGCTGTTTTGTTCTGTTGGATTCAGGGTTGCTATGCGCAGGAAGCCAGTGACATCACCTAACAATTATTATAGATGCAGGCTGCTGTCAGACTTTTCTCCCACAGAGATGCTAGTAGGTTCAAACCTTTGATTAGCAGTCAAGTGCTTTATAACTGTGCCACAGGCTAAAACTAAAAAAAACCCAAACCCACAGTCATCGAATCAATTCCAACTCACAAAGGCCCACTAACATAGAGCAGAACGGCTGCCTAGGGTTTCTGAGGTTGCCCTGGTGTGGTGCTGTAGAATAAGTACTGAACTGCTAACCACAAGGTCAGCAGTTCAAACCTATCAGCATCTCCTCGGAAATCCTACATAGCTATGAGACGGAACCGACTTGATGGCACATAACAACAACCAATGCTTACAGAAGCAAACTGCCTCATCTTTCTCCTATGTTGTTCCCACGGAAGTCCTACCAACAATGGCAGATTCCTGCCATCCTTTTCTCCCAAAGTGAAGTTGGAGGGTTCAAACCACCTATCTTTTGGTTAGCAGCTTAATCACTGCACACCAGGGCTAAGCATTTACTAAATATGAGCTTAGTTAAAGTCAACCTTAGAATATTTATGAAACATTTATGATGTGTTACGTACTGTACTAAAGGCTGGGAACATGACATTGTAAAAAAAAAAAATCCAATGCTGCCCGCAAGAAGATTCTAGTTTAGAACTGAGGGAAGGAAACACACACACACACATACTCACAAAAAAGTGCCTATGTACATATAAATGATGTTTTCAAAATTCTTACCAGTAATTAAATCTGATGGTATTCTATTGGTCAAGAAATCAACCACGAGTATTCGGCTTGTTGCAAATATAACACCGCCTTGTGTGTAAACTTCGTATCGACTGTTACTTGCAATTTCATTTGTTACGCGGCGAGGGAGGTGGTCAACCCCTTCCAGCTTCAGCTGACTAATAAAATACTCCTAAACCAAACCAAATTTGGTTAGTAGGCTGTTTCAAACAGGACGGGTATTTACAATAACGGCTGTCTTTCTCGGAAATAATGAACTTAGTTAACATAAACACATAATATAGGTCACTAAGGAGCTCTGGTAGGGTAGTGGTTATGAGTGGGCTGTTAACCTCAAGGTCAGCAATTCGAAACTACCAGCTGTTCTACAGGAGAGAGACGAGGCTTTGTACTCCCGTAAAGATTTACAGCCTCGGAAATCCTGTACAGGGTCGCTATGAGTCAGAACTGACTCCACGGCACAGAACCACCACCACTAAGGTATTATTGCATTTGAGTTGGGATTAACACTTTAATAAAACAATCCTTTTAAACCTCCTGGGTTAAAAGATTTCTGATACCTGGAAAATCCTTTCCCACCATAGTCTGATTTGCAGTGGAAAATCCTGCATATAAGTAACATATGGGTATCTGTTTCCCATCCACTATTAGGTCTGTCCCCATGCGTACTACAGACTTCATGCCTGTGGGTCCCTGGGCTCTATACCTTTACTTCACTAGCACAGCGAGGGGCACCCTGTGTTGTGCTCGACCTGACTAAGCACTGGGGAATATAGGTAATGGAGACAGGATATCTGTTCTCAGGGAGTTTGTGACCATTCTTTTCAATGACATTTTTTCTCCGGCCCACCTGCTCTCTCTGTGGGTTCATCAGCCTTATCAGATGACATCTCAAATCTCCCCCATTCTCCTTAATCCGAATCTCCCCCACGATCCCAGTTCCTTCCCCCACTGCCATGGAGAACCCTCTCTTCCCCACCGAACCCAAACCCATAGCCCAGGGTCCATTTCGACTCCTAGATGCCACTCGAGGACAACAGGGTTTCCCGGGCTGTCTATCACCAGACAAGAAGACTGTCTTATGGTTCTCACACAGTGACTGGTGGGTTTGAACCACCGACCTTTTGGTTAGTAGCGATCGCTTGATCCACTGCGACACCAGGGCTCCTTCTATACAGTAGCCCTTTTTGACACAGGGCTCGCCCCCCCCCCATCACCTTCAGAGACCCTTCCATCCCTATCATTGTGCCCTCAGCCAGCTCCTCAATATCCAGCTTCGAGGCTCTCCCATTATTCTTACCGGTACCCTCCTTCACAGACATCTTCCCACCCCCTTCAGGGGTCTCCAGCCCCTCTCTCTTCCCAACCCCCGCCTCAAATGACAGCTGTACTCCTCTCGGGGCGTCTCTCAGCACCCCGTCCCTGTCGGGGGCCTGCACCCCTTTCAAGGGCTCAGCATAGGTGCCTGGGCCTGCATCCGCTCAGTGAGCACCCAACGCTCCCGGAGCGTCCGGCTCGGTGCCGCCACAGGGGCCGCACCTCCTCGGCGGGCTGCGTGTTGAGCACCAGCACCAGGCATGCCGGGTGGCAGTGCAGTCGTAGGAAGTGGAAGAGTAGCCGGTCGGCGCCGAGTCCGCGGGCGCACACGACCAGCCCGTCGGTGTCGAGCAGCTCCAGCACTAACTGCCGCTCATACTCCAGCAACGGCGCCATAGCTGTTCTTCGAGCCGGCAGTCCGGACTCCATGGACGCCCTTCCGGGGCCGCGGCCGAGTGTAGCCGAAGGGAGCCGGGTCCGAGACGAGTGTAGCCGAACGTAGCCGAAGAGAGCTGAGTCCGAGAAGACGAGCGCTAGCCGAACACAGCCGAAGAGAGAGGAGGCCGAGACGAACATCGACCGAACGTAGCCGAAGAGAGCCGAGTTCGAGACGAACGTAGCCGAACCTAGCCGAAAAGAGCTGAGTCCGAGAAGACGAGTTCGAGCCGAGCAAGCCGAAGAAAGCTGAGTTTGAGAAGTCGACGGTCGACCGAACGCAGCCAAAGAGTCTCAAAGTCACCTAGAGGTACCTGCACTCGCGACCCCGGCCCCCTTCAGGGTTTAGACTCCATTCTTCGTACCTTGACTCTGAAATTCGCAGCGCAAGTCACCTACTCCTCGAACGTAAACTACCAACAAGCAAAGATGGAGAGAAATTAACACTAACTCGCGACTTGGACAGTTGAGACAAGTTCACTGTCAATCTTCCAAGTGCTCCTAGAAGTATAAAGCTCCTGTTTCTGATGGTGAAGTTTACTTTTGCATTTGGTCTGCCTTAAAAAAGAAATTCAATAAACAGAACAATATTCTAATTTCGGACTCCAGTTTTTCTATTAAACGTCTTGAATACAATAAACTGTTTTATTCAACTAGGAGTCCCCCTGCAACACACGCGTCCCGCTTTCCACTAGAGGGAGCTCTTTGGTAATATTTGTTCTATGGTTAGAAATGGCTGGCTACTCCAACCAGAGGAGGAATTCGTCTACGTATGCAAAATCCACCCCCACGCCCTTTTCTTTGTCATTGGAAATTCATGCTCACTGCTGGAAAACAGAAAAACATATAAGTAAACAAGCAAAAAAACCTTGATCTTCCATCATCCAGAAATCACAAATAACGTCATGAAATTATACTATTAGTCCTCTTTTTTATACACAGTGTCTCATCACACAGAGTTCCTTAACAAATACGAGAATAAATTTAAATCCCAAGTATTGGCACTTAACATTGGGCAAAACTTTTAACATGGCATTTAATACTGCTTTTACGGAGTCGTTCTGAAGGTTGGTGAGATTTCTGTTATGTGGATATGCCATTACTGATTTAACTCATTCGTTGTCACTGCAGCCCTGAACATCTTTGTACACTTACTCTTCACTTAGCAACGTGATTAGGTTCCAAAACTCAGGTTGTTATGCAGACCTTGATATCAGGGGGAAATAGAGGATGACCGCATCTGAATACAAAATTGGAGGATTGTTGTTGTTGATAAGTGCCATAGAGTCGATGTCAACCCATAGCGACCCTGTATAGGGTTTCCAAGGAGCGACTGGTGAGCTTGAACCATCGTCGTTGCAGTTCAAACGACTTGGCAGTCTAACGCATTAGCCCACAGCGTAACACATTGTATAACTGCCAAATCACATTATTACGTAACTGTCAAACCACTGAGAATAAGCCCTGCCAAGTTAACATGTAACTTAATCATCACCACTTTCAATCTGCTCTCACACCTCAACATCCCTTACCGCCAGACATACATGTGGATGCTCTACAATTGTTGTAAATGCAAAAACGTCAGATCACAAGTTAGTCAATGACTGGGAAGTTGTTGCTGTTAAGTGTCTGAGTTGATTCCAACTCATACTGACCCCCTATAGTGTGTCCCAGGAGTAGCTGGTGGGTTTCAACTGCTGACTTGGAGGTTTGCAGTACACCGCTTACCCTATGTGCCACACCAACACTGTTGTTGTTGTTGTTGTTAAGTGCCATCGAGTCGGTTCCGACCCATAGCGACCCTGTACAGGGTTTCCGAGGGTGTAAATCTTTACAGGAGTAGAAAGCCTCATCTTTCTCCCGTGGAGCAGCTGGTAGTTTCGAACCGCTGACCTTAAGGTTCGCAGCCGGATTCGTAACCACTACTCTACCAGAGCTCCTTGGTGGGTTTCAACTGCTGACTTTGAGGTTTGCAGTACTCCGCTTACCCTGTGTGCCACACCAACACTAAGTGTGATAAATTCAATCATGCACTTTGATACATTTCTAGAAATGAAAGGTTACTGGAATAGAGAGACTGAACATTTATAAAGCTTTTCATTACATTCATACTACACATTGTCCAATTTGTATGTAAATTAGAGATTTACAAGAGGGTCTGTTTCTCTACCTCCTTACTGCTTGCTTAATACTGTATTTTATTTACATTTTGTGAAGATTAAAACAACATATAATAATTTCTGAATGCTGGCTAAATGGAAAAGGATATCTGATAAGCAGCAGGTAATTGGTGTGCATCATTTCGCACGAGACACGTATGAATCATTCCTGTTTCCTAAGTGAGAAAATGGAGGCTCAGAGAGGTTATATTTTTAATGTGGGCAAGATCACCAAGTTAGTTTGTGCATTTCTTAGATAAGAGTTCAGGACAAGTTACAATACATTTAGGAAATGTATGTTGAAGTGATAGCTCTGAAATTAAAACTTGATTTCCAAGATGTGGCAGGCAGAATCATGGCTCCCAAAACAAATGTCTAGGTGGAGCACATGGTTAAGTGCTTGGCTACTAAAGGAAAGGTTCATGGACAGACCCACCCAGAAGCTCCTCAGAAGAAAGTCTTGGCAATCTTCTTCAGAAAAATCAATGATTAAAAGCCTGGTTGCCAGTTCTAATCTGAACCATATGGGGCTGCCATGAGCTGAAACTGACTCCATGGCAAAATGTTGGATTTCTTGTTTTTTTTTAAAGGTACTCAGGGAGTCCTTGGATGATGTGAATGGTTTACACACTTGGCTGCTAACTGAAAGGTTAAAGGTTTGAGCCCTCCCCCGCGCCCCAGGTGATTTGATGAGCCCTGGTAGCATAGTGGTTACAAGTTGACCGGCTAACCGCAAGGTCAGCAGTTCTAATCCACCAGCCAGTCTAGTCTGCATGGGGAAAGACAAAGCTTTCTTTGTCTTTGCCATTTACTTCTTTTTATTTTTTGAACTACTTAGATTCTGTACAGATTTTCAGGCTCGGAAAACTTATACAGGGTGGCTATAAATCAGAACTAACTGGACGGCATACTGCCACCACCACCACATAGGTTTCTCCAAAGAAAGGCCGGCTGATCTATTGCTAAGATGGGTCATGTCAAAGTAACGACATGGATTGGCATAGTAGCAGCACCAATGGGCTTAAAGGTAGCAGCGATTATGAGGGTGGTCCAGGACCGGGTGGTATTTAAGGTTTAGGGAAAGTCCTTGTTCTTTCCCCTTTGTGATTGGTTGAAGTAACTTGATTGGTGGTTTGGCCTCTAATGGGTCTTCTTCCTCTTGGTGGTTGGTTGTACCTGGTGCTGTTTTGCTACCATAGTTCCAGGTCCTGCTTCCTTTCTTCTTGTCCCTAGACTGCTTGCTCCTATGAAGAAGACTTAGTGTTTGGTTAGCTAGTAACTCAGGAGTTCTGGAGTGGAATAAGCACTAGACTGATAACTGCAGGGATGGCAGTTCAAACCTAGTCGCTCCTCAGAAACCCTATACAGGGTCACCATGAGTCAAAACAAACTCCATGGCACTTAACCAAGGACCACCAATTATTATTCAGAGACGTCGAAGGGTTTGATCACTATACTCATTTTCTCTCCTGGGAATATATACTTTTGAGGATTCTGTAATTAAAATAAAAATATTTTTACTGTATGACAAGTCATTCATCATTAACAGAAAGGGGGGGGTGGAGAGAGAGAAAAGTCAGAGTGAAGCTGAATACAAAAACCAATTACCTGCTTC
The DNA here is from genome assembly GCF_000296735.1 of Chrysochloris asiatica. Classification (NCBI taxonomy): domain Eukaryota; kingdom Metazoa; phylum Chordata; class Mammalia; order Afrosoricida; family Chrysochloridae; genus Chrysochloris; species Chrysochloris asiatica. The sequence continues at coordinate 2,898,253 of NW_006408620.1, forward strand.
TCTTTGTAGCGACAAGTAGTTTTTCTGAAACTGATCGTGGTACTTAAGCATTAGGCAATTAGCCTTTTGTAGGGATTTACAAGAAGCTCTGAGGAGGGTCTCCCCTGGGGAAAATAATACTTGAGTCAGACAAGCTTTGTGAAGCCGGTTTTTCCCTTTGTTTTTGGAGACATTCCTCATTACTTGCTGCATTCGACCTCTTAGAAGGTATCCTGAGAAGTGGACCTGCAATGTAAATGGCGGGGTTCATGGCCATAAGAACAGGATCCCTTTGTTCACAACGGATGAAGAATTTCAAGATGGTGACAGTAGAGCATGAAACCAAGGGGCCCTTCTGAGTGGCCATAACAGCTGTGTCCTTGAGGACAATGTTGGAAATACTGATGGCTAAGGCTTTCATCTGTTGGGCATCTAACTTACAAAACCAGGTTCGATTTTGACTCGTGGCAACCTCATGTGTGTCAGAGTGGAACTGTGCTTCGTTGGCTGAATTTTTTCAGAAGCAGATGCCAGGTCTTTCTTCTGAGGTGCTTCTCTTCTAGGTAGACTCCAACTTCTAACCTTCAAGTGACCAGTTGAGGCTGTTATATCCCTTTACACCACCCAACCTCTCTTCTCATTCACAAAGGACATTTAAATGTCCACTAGCGTTCACCACTAGCGTTCATTTTCTCCAATCGTGGTTCTAGCTACAGTTTTGGGGAAGCATAGGTAGAGAGAAGGTAGACAAAAGATGCTATGACATTTGGGTCTGATTACTGGTCTCCATTGCCTGAAGTGACCTATGACTTAAATCTAAAGGGAAATAAGCGATGAAATTATACCGTTGAAACCATCTCCAATGGAATATTTAAAAACACATTTAAAACTGTAAACTGTAAGTAACACAAACTGATCTTCTCGAACATTGATGTCATCATCATACGATTATAAAAAAATCTCAACTAACAGTATTTTGCTGCAAAACAAAACAAAAAGCCAGACCCCTGTGGTTTTTATTAATTGGAAACAACCAATCCATGATGTTAGGTAAAAACACCAAAAGGAAATGCAGAAGTGGATGCAAAATATGATTTTATAGAAGATATCTATTGTGAATATATTTATTTTGCTTGCATAAACATATATAGAATCTGAGAGGCTAAGAAAGCCAGAATGCTGATTTTCTGTTTGGGGAAGTTGGACAGAAGACGAATGAGAAGAAGCAGATACATCATTGTTTGCCTTTTAATTATTTTTATTTTTTGAACTTCTTAGATCAAAATGTATTAAAATTAAGTGTAAATTGAAGTCCATAAAAATAAATGATTATACACTGTCTTATATTTTCAGGTTAAAACATTAATTTATTAAACAAATGAATCTAAATTATAGCTATTATTTAAAAAGAAAAATGCTACTTTTTCATTTCCTCAAGGGCTGGCCTTCTTGCTTTAAAGAGACATTATTTAAAGTTTGCTTACCGGTATTTTCCTAAGAAATGCCAGTGGGTGAAGTTTACTTTCTTAGTAAAAAATAGGTTTAAGAAATTCAAAGTTAGTTCACTTCAAAAGAGGAATTGATGATTATTTAATTGAAATCTAATCAGTGCTAGCTAAGTTTTGCCCCCACATTATATACTGGCTTGTATATTTAAAGCAGAATTTGGTTTAGAATCCAAGGCAAGGTTGGGAATGACAGTTTTTGTATTATTCTGGGAGGAGGAATGAGACTATGGGATGAATCAAGGAAGACTTCAGAGAAATAAATCAAAAGCTTGGCAGGCCATTGTTTATCCAATCTTGTAAGAAAGAACGTGTCATGGATTGAACTGTATCTCCCCAAAATATGTGTTAGCTTTGCCAGACCATGATTTTCAGTGGTTTGGTAGTTGTGCAATGACCCCTCCCTCCATGGATGTGATCTGACGTGATAAGCCAATGAGAAGACTAAAGGTGGGCTCAATGTTCTTCATTCCATCATAACCCTGATCCTATGCCAGGGAGTATCCCAAAGGTGTGGCCTGGAATACCTTTTAATTTATTTAATTTTTTTTTTTTCAGTTTTATTGTGAACTGAGTGATAGTTTACATGGGAGAACATCGGTTTTACACTCATTGTTTCATTGCAATGATTACAATCTTCTCCATGCATCATCATTCAATAGTATTTGCTTCCATTCCCTCTGTTATTGTGGTGGGGTTTTTTTTTGTGGTTTTTTTTTTTTTTGGGGGGGTGGGTGGGGTGTTGGTGTACACCAAAACACTCAGGAACATATAATCATTTAAACATTTAAACAACCAAAGGGCACATTCTGCAAGCCTGCTTCCTGTCAGCTAGAAAACAGTCTGTCTCTTTCCATAAGTCTAGAGTCCTCAGCTGTTCCCTCTCTCCATGTCCTCATCTCTGCCTCCATCTCTGGTGTTGCTGCTTCTCTGAATAGGGTTCCACATACTGCTTGTGCTCTTCTCCCTTGATGATAACCTTGTATCTTACAAGAGAGAAAAGCAGAGATAAGTGAGCAGAGAGGCGGGACCTACAACCACCAAGGAAGAGGACCTGGGAGTAGAGAACATCTTTTGAACCTGGCTTCCTCCCAATATGCACTCTATTGGAAGAATACACTGATGTAACTCCTATGATTATTTGGTGTTTAGTTTTCTACAGAAACATGTAGTATTGTTTTGTGGGTAGCTATTGATTTTATTTATACGGTGTGGTACTGTAGGATAAGTACTAGTCTGCTAACCACAAGGTCAGTAGTTTAAACCCACCAACCGCTCCTCAGAAACTCAATACAAGGTCACTATGAGTCAGAACCGACTTGATGGCACTTAATAACAACAACATATATAGTACAAAAGGAGCCCTGGTGGCATAGTGGATTATGCCTAGGGCTGATAACCAGAAGGTAAACAGTTCGAAACCCTCAGCTGCTCCTAGGGAGAAAGATGAAACTATGTGCTCTTATAAAGGCGTACAACCTCAGAAACTCAAAAATGTGGAAGTTCTACTTTATAGAATCACTATGAGTTGGGATCAAATCTGTGGTAATGTGTTTTTGATATGTATATTGTGTAAACAGCCTTGGTGGTACCGTGTGGTAAAGCACTCAGTTGCTTACCAAAAGGTTGGGCTCCTTGGGATAAAGACTTAAAAGATCTGCTTCCATAAAGAACTATGGGATAGTTCTCTTTTGTCACGTGGGGTTGCTATGACTGGAATGGTATCAACCATACCCACCACCGCCAACATGCATAGTCTAATGCTTTCTCATCTCATTGCAGTTTGGAGGTAGACTTAAGGCAATGTGGTAAAAATCTCAAACTGATTCTGGCTAACTAAGAAGCAAAGGGATTCATTGAAAGCCGCTGCATGGGTCACAGGATTTCCAAGAACACTGGAGATCAAGAAACTATAGACCAAGAATGCAACCAACACCAGGCTCCAGGAAGAAGGTGGTGTGGTCTACTCAGGCCACCACTAGGTGGTGGACACCTTCATTTCTCTTGCTTCTCTGCATTCCTCGTGTCTGGTTCAAAGTCCCCGATGGAGATGTCTGCTCATATCCTAGCTACTAAAATGAACTGAAACAAACTATCTTCAAGTTGATTATGACGCACAGTGACCCTCCCTGCTGGACAGAGGAGTACTGCCCCAGAGGGTTTCCAAGACTGTAAATTTTTACAGAAGCAGACCGCCACATCTCTCTAAAGAAGATATGGAGTCTTGGTGTGGCACTGTAGGATAAGCACTAGACAGCTAACTGCAAGGTCAGCAGTTTAAACCACCAGTTGATCTTTGGAAACCCTATAGAGGGTTGCTATGAGTCAGAACAACTCGACGGCACTTAACAACAACAACAACAAAGAATACATACAAATAACCAGTAATCACATGAAATGATGCGCAACTTCATAACTCAAAAAAGAAATGCAAATCAAATCTACAATGAGATACCACTTCATATCCACCAGGATGGCTAAAATAAAAAAGACAGACAACAGTAAGTGTTGGCAAGGGTGTGGAGAAATGGATACCATCTTACCTAGCTTGTGAGACAGTTAAATGGTAGAGCCATGTTGGAAAACAGGTAGTTCTTCAAAAACATAAAAAGATCATTGTCATATGAATCTGCAATTTCAGTCCAAGAGACTTGGAAACATACATCCAAACACAAAAAAGTTTGCATGGATGTTTATAGCAGCATTATTCATAATGGTCTCCAAATGCAAACAACCCAACTAATGAATGAATAAAAATATTGTGGTATATCCATATATTAGGCTATCATTTGGTCATAAGAAGGAATGAAGTGCTGATACATGCTATAACATGGTTCAGCCTTGAAAATATTACATTACGTGAAAGAAGCCGTACTTGGCTGCTGTCTTAGCTAGCTACTGCTGTTATATCAGAAATACCACAAGTGGATTAATTTAAAAAGCAGAAATTCATTTTTTCACAGTTTAAAAGGCTAGAAGTTTGAATTAAGAGTGCCAATTCTAGTGAAATTGTTTCTCTCTCTGTCGTCTTTGAAGGAATGTCCTTGTCTGTTCAGTTTCTGCTGCCTTGGAGACCTCCATGTGTCTTGGAACACCTAGTGTGTTTGAACCAATGACCTTTTATTAAAACCACTGAGTGCCGAACAATTGTGTCACCAGGATTCTTGTCCCAACTGCTTTGTTGTTAGGTGCCATTGAATTGGTTCTGACTTACAACGATCCTATGTTCTGTGCCATCCTCACAATTGTTGTTGGAGCCATTGCTGTAGGCCATTCATCTTGTTGAGGGTCTTCCTCTTTTCCTCTGACCTCCACTTCACCAAGCATGATGTCTTTCTCCAGGGACTGGTCCCTTCTGATAACATGTCTGAAGTATGAGAGTCAAGGTCTTGCCATTTGGCTTTTAAGAAGCATTCTGGCTGTACTTTTTCGAACACGGATTTGTTTGTTTGGCAATCTATGATACTTCCAGAGTCCTGCTGTGGCAGTCTGATAAACACTAGATCTCAAGGTCAGTTTGAATTGCAAGGTCAGCAGCGGTTCAAATCCACCAGCTGCTCTTTGGAAATCCTATGCAGGGCCCCTATGACTTGGAACTGACTCGAGGACACTTAATAATAACAGAAGAAATGGACTTTCAATATTCTTCTTCAACACCGTAATTCAAATGCATCAGTTCTTCTGTGGTCTTCCTTGTTCATGGTCCAGAAATTCAAGTCAGATTCAGAAAAGGATGTGGAACAAGGGATATCATTGCTGATGTCAGATGGATCTTGGTAGAAAGCAAAAAATACAAGAGAAATGTTAACCTGTGTTTTATTGACTATTCAAAGGCATTTGACTGTTTGGATCATAACAAATTATGAATAATGTTGCAAAGAATGGGAATTCCAGAACACTTAATTGTGCTCACATGGAATCTGTACACAGAGCAAGAGGTGGGCATCAGAACAGAACAAGTCATAAGAATAGCACCCATTGCTGCTGAGTTGGTTCTGACTCATAGCAACCCTATTGTTGTTGTTAAGTGCCTTTGAGTTGATTCCGACCCATCATAACCATGTATAGGGTTTCTGAAAAGCGAATGACGAGCTTAAACTGCTGACCTTGTGGTCAAACCGACTTTGCAGTCTAGTGCATTAACTCCCAGCGCCACACCAGGACTCCAGCAACTGTACGGTGGTGGTGGTGGTTATGTGCCTTGAAGTCGGTTCTGACTCATAGCAACCCTGTACAGGGTTTCCGAGGCTGTAAATCTTTACGGGAGCAGAAAGCCTCATCTTTCTCCCACGGAACAGCTGGTAGTTTCGAACTGCTGACCTTGTGGTTCTCTGTATTGGGTTTCCAAGGAGCAGCAGATGGGTTTGAACTGCTAATCTTTTGATTGACAGCCCAACTCACTGAGCCACCAGACCTCCTAAGGAGATATACTGTGGTTTAAATTTAGGGAAGGTATGTATGCATCAGGGTTGTATCCTTTCACCACACTCATTTAGTCTGTATGCTGAGCAAATAATCTGAGAAACTGGATTATATGAAGAAGAACATGGCATCCGGATTGAAGGAAGACTCATTGACAACCTGTGATATGCACATGACGCAACTTGCTTGCTGAAATCGAAGAGGCCTTGAAGAACTTACTGATGAAGATCACAGACTACAGCCTTCAGTATGCATTACATCTCAACACAAAGAAAACAAAAATCCTCACATCTAGACCAATAAACATCACTGAAGTTGTCAAGGATTTGATTTTGCTTAGATCCACAATGTTACAGGAACAGCAGTCAAGAAATCAAATGACATGTTGCACTGGGCAAATCTACTGCAAAAGAACTCTTTAAAGCAATGATATCACTTTGAAGATTTAAGTGTGCCATGGTATTTTCAATAGACTCGCATGCATGTGAAAGTTGGGAAGTGAATAATGAAGCTCAGAGAAGAATTGATGCGTTTGAATTATGATGTTAGAGAAGAATATTGAATATACCATGGACTAACAGAAGAATAAACAAATCTGTCTTGGAAGAATTATAGTCAGGATGCTCCTTAGAAGCCAGGATGACGAGACTTTGTCTCCCATACTTTGGGCATGTTAGCAGGAGGGACATCATACTTGTTCAAGTAGAGGGTCAGCAAACAAAGAGGAAGCCCCTCAATGAGACGGACTGACACATTGGCTGGAACAATGGGCTCAAACAGAGAAATTGTTATGAGGATGGTACAGGACTGGGCAGGGTTTCATCTCTGTTGTGTAGAAAGAATGACTTGATGACACCTAACAACAACAACAAAACATGGCAGTGTATCTGTGGGTGTAACCAAGAAAGACAAAGGGAATCCCCATTCCAAGGAGTTTCAGCTCAATGTATTAGAAGAAGCCCAGGCCCTAGAACCAGAGATATCTACCCGTTAGGTCAGATAAATTATTGAAGCCTCAACTTCTTCACACACAGCCATCAAAGGTACCGCATGGAAATGTTTTGGGGGTTAACTGAGTTAACCTGATGCATAGTTGGAGCTCAGAAGATACCAGGTGTCAGATAGTTTCAAATTCAGTGGATTTTTGCAAGAACAGATCATTTTTATGAATGTATATGTCAAGGGAGCATTTGTTGTGTCAGCTCTGACTTACTGCAACTTCAGAACAAAACATTACCTGGTTCTACTCCACCTTCCTGATTGATGGAATGTTTGAGTCCATTGTTGTGGTTCTTGTGTCTTGAGGAATTTCCTTGTTTTTGTTGACTCTCTACTTAATATGAAGTCCTTTTCTAGTAGTTGGTCTTTCCTGACGACGTGTCTAAAGTAAACCAGTTGACATCTTGCCATCTTTGCTTCTAAGGAACATTGAGTTGTATTTATGCTAAATCTTATTTGTTCATTTTCTTAGCAGCCATTGGTTTAGTCAGTATTCTTTACCAACACTACAGTATGAATGAATCAATCCTTTTTCTGCCTTCCTTTACCACCATCCATCTTTTGCACACATGTGAGCTGATTCACAAAACAGTACCTGGATAATTTGTTAGTGAAAACTACAGCCTCAAAGAACTATATATCATATTAAATTGTCAGCACTCTGAGAAAATATGTATTTCCCCCAAATCCTTTTATTCATCACATACTTTATCCCTCACACCAGCTTGCATATTACTGCACGTTATTAAAATTAAATAAAGGAAATATATTGGAATGAAACTCTCCCTCAATTCTTTTCTCTAGCAAAATTAATATGGCTACAAAGAGAGGATATTGCAATGAAATAAATGGAAATTGAACATTAACTTTTTTTGGGGAATTTATTTTGAGTTGGCAATAAATCTAAGGGAAGAAATTGAAGAATAGGTATAGAGAGATTCAATTCAGCTTAACTATAGAATGTATTATTAGATTAAAGAAAGAGATACAGTCAGCCCTCTGTATCCACAGATTCCACAGTCAACGGATTCAACCAACTGCAGACTGAACATATTCGGGGAAAAAAAATGGCTTCCAAAAGGTGGTCAAAACAATCTCTCAAATGCTAAATTGTGCTATTTATATGACATTTATATTTTAATGTTATTGTTGTTAAGTGCCATCAAGTCAGTTCCGACTCATGGCAACCCTGTCCAGGGTTTCCAAGGAGTGGTTGGTGGGTTTGAGTCACGTGTGGTTCAAACTGACCTTGTGGTCCAGTGCTTATCCTACAGCACCACACCAGGACTCCATAAAGAATCTAGAGACGATTTAGCATATACAGGGGTATATGTGCAAGCTATAAGCAAATACTACATCACTTTATATATAAGGGACTAGAGCTTCCGTAGATTTTGGTTTATAAGGGTCTCTGGAACCGATCCCGCACAAGTACCAAGGAATGACTATATATAAAATATAGATCAATGAGCTTATGTTTTTCCTAAATACAACACATAGCATATGTGTGAATGCTGTTATTGTTAAGTGCCGTTGAGTTTGTGAGTTTGATCCGCTGACCTTGCAATTAACAGTCTAGTGCTTATCCTGCATCACCATGTCAGGACTCCATATGTGTAAATAAGCTGCAAAAACCTAACTTTGCATTTGTGTGCATATACAATTGTTGTTGTTAATTGCTGTGGAGTAGGTTCTGATCCATAAAGACCCTATATAGGGGTTTCCAGGAGCAACAGGTGGGGTTGATCTGTGGACCTTTTAGTTAGCAGTCTAATGCTTATCCTATAGCGCCATACCATGACTCCATATAGCAATTGTTGTTGTTGTTAAGTGCTGTTGAGTCAGTTCCGACCCATAGCGACCCTGTATAGGGTTTCCGAGGAGTGACTGGTGAACTTGAACTGCCAACCTTGTGGTTCAACCTGACTTTGTATTTGCAGTCTAGCACATTAACCCACAGTGCCACACCAGTATGCTTTATTATTTTTGTTCTAAATGATTCGAATAAATACAAATGGCCATCTTGACGGAATCAGCATTAAATCATTACGCAGATTTTTTCTTTATCCTTTCATGTCCTACTCCTAAACATGATTCTGCAGCTATAGGTGGTGTTTACCATCTTTGGGATGAGAGAAATTGCTAGTTTATTTTGGCGAAGGAAATAAATTACCTTCCCACAATAATGGTGTGAGTCCCCAATCTTATTAGGTAAAGAATTTAAAAGACTCCAAAATGATTCAAGATGGGGTAATAGCATTTTAATTACCTCATATCATTTTAGGAAAACAAAATGTCCCTCTGGGGTGGATTTTGTCTCGGTAGAAATAACGATTGATGGGGTTCTGGGGAGTAGCTATTTATTCATACAGCAGATTCTCTGAAAAGAAATGCAGGACTCAAGTCAAATGGGTACATTGAGTGGACTCTGGAGAGGGGGCCAGTTGGAAACAGGAGAGACACTTGCTGGCTATAAAAAGGTGGGAGACAGATGGTAGGGACAGGGCAGAGAGGACCAGCTGCTAAACTGGTTTCTTTTCTAAGAGAGCAAAACTGGGCAGTTTACTTCTCTAGTAGAAGTTTCCATTATGAAGTAATAATAAAGAAAGGATGGGGAAAAGCTGCTTAAGTCCAATGAGGAGGGAATGAGTCATGTGTTGACTTTGAGTCTGACAGATCCCAAACTCTAGACCCCAAGGCTTTATTTAGCATTGTTCCTCATGACCACAGATGAGCAAGTATGTAAGAAAAACTAACTGATACATTTGAGTTATGGTGTTGGAGAAGAATATTAAAAGTACCATGGACTGCCAGAAGAACAAACAAATCTGTGTTGCAAAAAGTACAGCCAGAATGCAGCTTAGGAGCCAGGATGGTCAGACTTCATTTCTCTTACTTTGGACATGTTATTGGGAGGGACCAGTCCATGGAGAAGGACATCATGTTTGGTAAAGTGGAAGACCCCAATGAGATGGATTGGCACAGTGGAAGCAGCAATGGGTTCCAGTTGGACCATGACTGTGAGGTTGGCCCAGGACTGGGCTATGTTTCGATCTGTTGTCCAGAGGGTCTCTATGAATTGGAACCAACAGCGCCTACCACCACCACCAACAACCATGTGAAACAGATTTCAACGAGTTGGACCAAACTCAACAATCAGAGCACATATCTCCTTGTGCTGCAGGAAATGAATGAATACTTGAAGCTTGGGATATTTCTAAATTATGTTTTAACATGATTCTTTGAGACATTCTTTTTGTAGGTGTCACCTTTGGAGGTGGTCTTAGAAAGGAAAGAGGTAGAGATTGAGAAGGGTTGAAGGATTGAAGAGGTAGAGATTGAGTATGGTGAGAAAACAGGACTGATGCGATAAAAATCTTTAATGTACTTCTCGTTGCCTATTTATTTATATGGATGCGAAGCTGGACAGCGAATAAGGAAGATCGTAGAAGAATTGAGGCCTTTGAATTGCGGTGTTGAAGGAGAATACTAAAAGTGCCATGGACTGCCAAAAGAACCAATAGATCTGATTTGGAGAAGTGCAGCCAGAGTGCTCCTTGGAGGCCAAGATGGCTAAACTTCGTCTCTCATAATTTGGACATATTGTCAGGAGGGAACAGTTGCTGGAGAAGGATGTCATGCTGGGTAAGGTGGAGGGTCAGAGAAAAAGAGGAAGACCCCCAACGAGATGGATCGGCCAGGTGGCATCAATGATGGCATCAAGTGTGCCAGCGGTAGTGAGGTTGGCCCAGGATCGGACATTGTTTCGTTCTGCTGTGCATGGGGTCGCTATGAGTCGGTTCTGACTCGATGGCCCCTGACAACAACAACAACATTTATTTATAGGCCATCTGTTACAGAAAATGAAATGAATAGTTGGAGACATGATCATTTGTATGTGAAAGTGGGATAACGAATAAGGAAGACCACAGAAGAATTGATGCATTTGAGTTATGGTGTTGGAGGAGAATATTAAATGTACCATGGACTACCAAGAGAACAAGCAAATCTGTATTGGAAGACACATGTATGTGAAAGTGGGATAACGAATAAGGAAGACCACAGAAGAGTTGATGCATTTGAGTTATGGTGTTGGAGGAGAATATTAAATGTACCGTGGACTACCAAGAGAACAAGCAAATCTGTATTGGAAGAAGTACAACTAGACGGCTCCCTGGAAGCAAGAATGGTGAAACTTTGTTTCTCTTACTTTGGACATGTTATTAGGAGGGACCAGTCCCTGGAGAAGGACATGATGCTTGATATAGTAGAGGGTCAGGGAAAAAGAGGAAGATCCCCCAACAAGATGGATTGACACAGTAGCAGCAGCTGGGCTCAAAAGGAACAATAGTAAGGATGGCACAGGACCCGACCCTGTTCCATTCTGTTGTGCATAGGTTACTATGAGGCGAAACTGACTTGATGGTACTTAACAATAACAATAATAATACATTTATTGTTACAACAAACACGTCGGGAGTCAAAATTGACCTGAGAAAAATGGGTTTGGTTTAGGTCTTTTGGTATATGTTGTGGTTGTTAAGTGCCATCGAGTTGGTTCCGACCGATAGCGGTCCTGTATAAGGTTTCCAAGGAACGGCCGGTGAGCTTGAACAGCCAACCCTGAGGATCAAACTGACTTTTCAGTTCAGCGCATTAATCCACAGCACCATACCAGGTTAGATAGAAAATATTAAGTGTAAAAATTGCCTCATTTTGCTATTAATAATTAAAGAGATCTTTAACAGCGGATTTGATTTCTTGACTGTTGCTTCTATGAGCGTTGGATATGCTGGTTAACATTTGGTATTTTTATTTTAATTCTTATCATTTGGGGTTTTAACCACATGGAACCATTTGCGTATTCACAAATTTGCTTAGCGATAAAACTCTCAAAGAGAAAAAAATGACAATCCTTGTTTTCAGTTGTCCCGCTCTGCATGCCTTTCTCAGGAATCGTGAATTTTAAGGGTATCAATTCCAGAAACATATGAACATACAAAACTCTATCTCTTCTCACACATCAGACTTAGCAAACCCCTTGTAAAAGTGGAACAACTGTGTACGAGATATATCCAGCTTTCCAAATGTTGTTTGTTTCTAGGTATTCGTATAGAGAAATAGGAGAGGCGTCTATTTTTATAGTCTTAGAAGGCACATACACTTTGAGTGCTGGGTGTGAGAAACACCTGCCGGTGTAGGAAGAGCCAGAAAAACTCTATTTTGACTTCAGACTAGTTATCAATATTCGACAAGAGCACCTGTGCTGAGAATGAGTCATTTTGCTCTGCTCTCAGACTCCTTGCTGTGTGATTCTCTGCAGCGGGATCTCTCCCTGGTCACTGTCATGAAAGCTGGATGTGATTAATTTAATGGACTTAAGTATGAAATAAGGAGCCTGGTGGCACCGTGAGTTAAACGTTGGGCTGCTCACTGAAGGGTGAGTGGTTTGAATCCACCAGGCGATCCATGGGAGCAAGATGAAGCAGTCTGCTTCTGTAAAGATCGCAGCCTTGGAAGCCCTTTGGAGAACGTCTGCACTCTGACCTATTGTGTGGATGTGAATCAGAAGCAGCTTGACAGCAGTGAGTTCAGTTTTGGGTCTCAGTGCAAAATATCATTCTTACACATCTGGAGGCATTCCTGCCAGTGTGCATGAGGTAGATAGTGACCAAAAGTCCCTTTGAATTCACTGCTTTGGGTTAGCTTAGTATCTAGAGTGGCAGTGTGCGCCATGGGATAGACATGGGTTTCAGTCACGCACACCTGGACTTTGGTCTGCTGTAGTTCAGTGCCGTCGGTTCCAGCTCATAGCCACCCTGAATAGGGTTTCCGAGGAGCAGCTGGTGAGTTTGAGTCACTGACCTTGCAGTTCAAACTGACCTTAAGGGCTAGTACTTACCCTACAGCACCACACTTTTACGTTGCGGCCGTGGTAAGTCACACACTGTTGTTAGCTGCCATTGAGTTGGTTCCCTGACTCATGAAGGCCAAAGGAACAAAATATAGACTGATCCGGTGCCATCTGCATGGGTAGTTGTAGCCTGAACTATTGTCAACGGTGTCATTGGCTGAGTTTTCCAAGTAGATTGCAGGGCCTATCTTTCTAGTCCTTCTTAGCCTGGAAGCTCTACTGAAACCTATTCAGCATCATAGCAACACACCCACTTCCACGGGCAGACAGGCAGTGGGTGTGCACGAAGTTCACTGACCAGGAATCAAACCCAGGTCTCCCACGTGGAAGGCGACATCAATGTCCTCTGGTAAGTCATGTAGCCCCACACTTATTAAATCATGTTTCTTAGGTTAGATTCCTCAGAAGCAAACCCTGAGATAAGAATTCCTGTGTGTGTCAGTCAGGGTTCAACCTGAGTAGCGGAACCGCAAGGTATGAAGCTGTGGTCATAAGAAATTGTGAGCATTAAACAGTTTGTTTATGGTGGTTACTTACATGGCCTGTAGAGTCAGCCAGGCAGGCAGTCAGAAAGAAAAGATAGATACAGATTTACATGCAAAATGTTGGAGAAGAGAACCCGTGAGGGGAAGGCGGGACTCATATCGCCTCCATCTTTGTGTCTCCAGAAAGCAGATAATCTGCAGGAGAAGTGGAAGCCGGAGGAACTGAAGGTGAAGTTGACAGAGGAGAAATTGGAGAAGGTGAAGCTCGGATGAAGAGCCAGAGGAGGAAGAGCTGAAGGAGAAGAATTTGAAGGAGAGCAGCAGCTGAGGAAGGAGAAGGAACTGAAGGGGGAAGCGTCAAATGAGCTGAAGTTGAGAAAGAAGCAAAAGAAGGCGTTGCTGAAGAAGGAGCTCCAGCAGGAGTTGGAAGCGCTGTGGAGTGGCCATCTCTCTTCATCAACCAGGGGAGCTAGTGGCTCACTGATGACGGAGGTGGGCTACAATGCTGTCTGACACTACACTGGCCCTCTCACGTTATCCAGATTGCTGCTTCACTTCTGCCCTCCACATCTGATGATAAATTCTCCAGTGACCAAACCCAACCCAGACTTTATGGAGAAGTGAATTCTGGGAAATGTAGTTTTTCTCTCCAAAATCCGTGCTTGCTCAAGTCCAATGCATTGGATCTTTGCTAGTATTGACACCTTTATGAATGATTAACAATCTGTGACAATTCTGATGTCCTGGAGTGATGTTCATAATCAGTACCTGGATATTTGACTGTTAGATTTATGGCATAAAGCAGCTATGTGGGTGGCATGTCCTTAGCAGAAATGGGAAGGTTAGGTGAGGGGTTGGAAATAGGGGAACAAGTTTGGGGTGGAATATCAAGAGGGCAATTTTGGACTATAATTTCCATAAAAGGAGATCACTGAAAAGTACACCAACTGAGAAATCATAACTGGAAACAGTTTCTTCTGTGTCTCCATAAAGGCTTTAGACTGGTTTGAACCAGTTCAGTCACGGCTGATGAAGAGAAGTTGGAACTGACCTGAGGTTTTAAAATTTAGGTCAAGCAGAATGATTACTGGAAAGGGAAAAACCACAGGTTGAAGCCTTAGAATGAAGAGTCAGAAGACGTACAGCAAGCCCTTCTAGAAGCGGCTGCCATCTTTGAGCAGGGGACCATAGGTTTTGACTCGGCCAGTACAGAGATTTTGTTGCTATGTAATGTACACGCTGCACTAGCTTTCTAATAGGAAGATTACATTTCTAGCAGAGCACTGGCCAATAATCTTTCCAGCTCTAGTTACCATTCTGGTTCACCCATAATTTACAAATTCTGGTCCATTCCAGTTTTACTTCCTGGGCCATCACTGAAACAAACAAACAAAAAAAAACGGATTCAAAGCTCCAGTCTCAATTGTTTTACTTGTAAATCTGGGATATACTACCTGCCTCTTGGTTGTTGTCAGGAATGAACGAGGAAACATGTTAAACATCAAAGAGCAGGCACTCAAAAAAGCTAATTCCCGAATACAACTAAAGCAAATTCTAGGCAACGTCTTTAACTAGACAGAATTTGATTTTATAGAGCTACAGAATAAAAAAACAAAACCCAAAAAAACACAGGAGGGGATGGGGACATGATGGAAGGCTGCCAATTTCTTATTTTGCCAAATTAGGATGTTAAATAAACAACTACTATAATGAGGACATTTTTATCACCAAGAAATGTAGGACAAAAACCCCAAACCAAACCTTTTGCTGTTGGATTGATCTTGACTCAGGGCGATCCTGCATATTACAGCTTAGAATTTTTCCACAGGGTTTTCTTGGCCATAATCTTTATGGTGGTGCCAAGTTTGTAATCAACTGCTAACTTTAAAGTGACGGTTTGAACCCACCCAGGGGTACCACGGAAAAAAAGGACTGACAATCTACTTCCCTAAAGATGATAGTCAAGAAATCTTTGGAGCAGTTCTAGTCTGTAGAATAAAGGGTCACCATGAGTCCCGGGTCGACTTGATGGTTGCTAACAATATGAATGAAAATCTTTATGGAAGCAGATCGCCAGGCCTTTCTTGAGCAGCACTGCCTGTGGAATGGCACCACAGCCGCGAGCACAAACCACTTGCACCACCTAGGGACCTTTAAGAAATGTAGGAAGGGCATGCATTAGTACCAAGCTAGCAATAATGATGATACTGCCAATTTGGTGTTATAATCAACCACTTCCTGTTCTTTATTCTTTCCCTTATAGCACAGGTCAGAGAGCAGAGTGATGAGCTGGCATTGGTTCCAAGGTGGATACTGAGGAACCACTGAATCCAGCCTACCGTCGTGTCTCCTTACCTACTTCCTTTCTGCCTTCTCTTCAAAGGTTTGCATGAAATCTATTGCCTTTTCCCCTTTTGGGGGGATTTCTCACTGTGGTAGTCACTATATCCTGTTCCACTCTACATTCCTGAACACCCATTTCCTGCCTCTGTTATGGATAGAACCATGTGATTCGTTCTGGCCAATAGGATGAGAGCAGGCGTGCCCCGTCACTTCCCCGTAGGACTACCTAGAGTTAATGCAGTTCTCATTGCTTTTTTCCCTTTCTAGTGAAGCATGTATGGAAATAGAGGTACCACCGGTGCAAGCAGTCGCTCTATAGAGATAGCTTTTTGGAAAGGTATCCATATTCACAGAGGTCACAATTTTGTTGTGTAACTAAAATCAAGTCCTATACCGATGGGTCGATTCCAACTCATGCCAACCTCATGTGTTGCAGAGTAGGAGTGCTCCACAAGGTTTGCTTGGCTGCCATCTTTAGGGAAGCAGATCACCAGGCTTTTCTTCTGCCGTATGGGCTTCAACCGTTAGGCTAGCAGCAGATTGCAAACTACTCTCCCTACCCCAGATTTTGGTGTTAATTCTGGGGTATAACTTGGTCCTAAATGCCAGCACCAAGACGTGTTTCACTCAAGCAAGCTTGCATCTGATTTTGTTAATAAATGTTACATAGAAATAAATATCCTGAAAATAAATCATCTGGTTTTTGACGTTTTTATTATTACTTTTTAACTCAAATTTGCCCATATTTCCTTCCACCTGATGCAAATGACCTAATTAAAATCTCATAACTTAATTGAAGGAAAAAATTTCAGCCAGCCCTGAATCCCCTTTATTACTCACCAGATGTGTTTTTAAAGTTGCTTTGTTTCTGAGCATACTCAGAGAATATGAATAAATGATCTCCCTTTCATTTTCCCCAGGTTTTTGTTATTCTTGCAAACAGCCTGTTACATAAGATGCCAAGTAAATACAGCATGATATTATGAGTTTTATTTTTGGGGATGTCCAAACAGTGCAATGGGCAGGTCACTACTTAACAGGATCCAAGCAAACAGCCAACCTCATTCATTAGGATATTTAAAAATTAAATTGTTGATACTGCTCAGTTTCTCCATAGGCATTTAGACCTTCGCAGTCCTGGTGTGGCTGCTGTGGGCTAAGGCATCAGACTGGAAAGTCGTTTCAACTGCAAGGTCGGTGGTTCAAGCTCACTAGCTACTCCTTGGAAACCCTATACAGGGTCGCTATGGATCAGAACCCACTCGACGGAATTGACACTTAACAACAACAACAACAACAACAACAACAACAACGGAATACTGGTAACAGATGTAAGATGGTAGGTGTGTGCTTGAAATTCAAGATAAAGTTCAGGCCATGCAAAGATCTTTGGTTTTATTCTGAAAACAACAGCTGCAGTCTCATAGTTGTGTAAATATCGCTCAGCAGGGATGCTTTCTTACCCATTAGCTCAAACAAATTCTGAGAAGCACCTAATTGAACTTACCTGGGCCCGATACCCAGATGGAAACATTCTGGCTACAGGGACAAAATCATGCTGGTTCACAATGCCTGAGTCACCTACTTATGCCTGAACTAGTCTCTAGAGTCCGGAGGAAACAGTCGCTGGAGAAGGATGTCATGTTGGGTAAGGTGGACGGTCAGAGAAAAAGAGGAAGACCCCTAACGAGATGGATTGGCCAGGTGGCATCATTGATGGACTCAAGTGTGGCAGCGGTAATGAGGTTGGCCCAGGATCGGACATTGTTTCGTTCTGCTGTGCATGGGGTCGCTATGAGTCGGTTCCGACTTGATGGCACCTGACAACAACAAGACGTCTCTAGAGAAGGATCCAGCAGATCACAGTCCTGGGACAGAATTTCTGGTGTTTTTTTTTTTTTAATAAAGTTTTATTGGAACCCATTCATTTAGAGTATTGTTTATGGCTGCTTTGGTGCTATAATAGGGACCCTGGTGGCGCATTGTGGGGTAAACACTGGACTACTAGCCAGAAGGTCAGCAGTTCAAATTCCCCAGCTGCTTGGCAGGAGAAAGATGAGGCTTTCTGCTTCTGTAAAGAGTTACAGCCTCGCAAACCCTATCCAGGGTCATATGTGAGTCAACATCGATTCAATGGTGCTGAGTTTGCCTACTTCTGAACTTCTTTTTTTTTTTTTTTTTTTCCTTAAATGTTTTATTGTGAATTATGTGATCGTTTACATGGGAGAACATTAGTTTTACATTCATTCTATCGTATATAGTCTCACTGCCATGGTTACAATCCCCTCCATGCATCATCAACCAACCAAAGGGTATACCCTGCAATCCTTCCCCCATACCCCCCAGGTCTTCAGCACACAGTCGCTCTCCCTCTCTGGATCTAAAGTCTCCAGCTGCTCCATCGCTCCACATCATCATCTCTGCCTCCATTTCAGGCATCACTGCTTCTCTGGGTAGGGTCCCGCTCTCTGCTCTTCTCCCTTGATGGTCCTAGGGAACTCCGCTCCTAGACTGAAAAGTTAATTACTCCCTTCCTTGCTATAAAACGTCTACCTTTACATTTCCGACCCTCACAATCAGTCCTGGTAACAATTATTCACTATTGTATCACAAGAGACCCGTCTGCATTTCATTGCATCAGCCCTGCCTAGACAGATTGAATACTACTCACTGGAGATGATTTCAACTCTTGACAACCCTATACGAGAGTAGAACTGGGCCCTATAGGGTTTTCCAATGGCTGATTTTTCAGAAGCACATCATTAGGTCCTTCGTCCGAAATGCTTCTGGGTGGACTTGAACCTCAAACTTACAGTGACCAGGTGAGAATGTTTGCAGTCTGCATGGTCCAGGGACTCAGAAGTTCCACAGCCATGGAGTCAATTTTGATTCATCAAGACCCCATATAGGGTTTCTGAGACTATAAATCTTTATAACAGCCTCATCTTTATCCCTTGGAGCGACTGGTTGGATATAAATACCTGATCTTGTGATTAGTAGTCCAATGCTTATCCCACAGCACCCAGTTGAAAGTGTGCATTTATGGACCTTATTCAGTAACACTGTTCCTGGAGCGCCTCCTACAGGCCAGACACCAAACAGAGCATGTGCGGGGCATTATCTGATTCTACTCCCATAGAGTAGTGGTTACGAATCGGGCTGCGAACCATAAGGTCAGCAGTTCGAAACTACCAGCTGCTCTGCGAGAGAAAGATGAGGCTTTCTACTCCCGTAAGGATTTACACCCTCGGAAACCCTGTACAGGGTCGCTATGGGTCGGAACCGACTCGAAGGCACTTAACAACAACAACAACAACTCCCACAGAAACCTAGAGAGTATGTACGATTATGACCTCTATTTTAGAAATTAAATTGGAGGCCCAGAAAGGGTGTATGTAGCACGAGCAGGGACATTCAGCTAGTGAGTGATAGAGGCAGGATGTAAACCTACACTCGTCTGACCTCTAAAACCACGTTCTTAAGCCATGCACAGATTTCCCTCCTCAACCCCTCTGTCTCTGTGGGGAGGGGGTTGTAGCCCAGACATTTGAGCTAGGGAATCTATTTAGAGAGTTATCTGGACCGCGTAACCCCCTATCTGACCATCAGGGCCAGATAACAGTTTTACGGATCCTGAACTTCTTTTATGTGTGAGAAAAAGAAGTCTCTCATTTGCTTAAGCCATTATTATCTTTTTGGGATTTGTCACTATCTGCTGAACATAATTCCTAATTGATGCAGAAAACATCTTTCACTATTAGGAGCATGATGTGCTTGTAGGCAAAAGGTAACCATTAATCACTGTTGTAATTAAATGTGAAAAACTGCAATGCTTTTTTATTAAGGGTGAATTAAGCTGCAGAATTAAGCTAGTAATACCAATAATAGGCATTTGTAGTGCACTCTGAAAAAGCTGCAAACTGTCATTACTCTAATAAGATGTGACGCTTCCAGCAGTAATCGGCATCTTGGTAACAACTGCAGAACCAACATTCTATGATTTGCTGGTTGTTTGAAACCCAAACCAAACCTGTTGCCATAGTCTTGGTTCCGATGCCTAGCAACGCCATAGGACAGAGTAGATCTGTCCCACAGGGTTTCCAAGACGGTCGTCTTTATGGAAGGGGCTATGGTGGTGCACTGGGTTCAGCATTGGGCTGTTAGTTGACCCCTGACTCCTGGGAACTACAAGCACAATACAATGAAATGCTGTCTGGTACGGCAGGGCATCCCAATGATTGATTGCAGGTTGAACCTTTGTAATTCACAGGGTTTTCAGCGACTGATGACTGATTCGTAGAAGTAAATTGCCAGCCTTTATTCCTCATCTTTCTTTGTTTGGAATCTTTGTTGAAGCCTGTTCGGCATCATGGCAACATGCAAGCTTCCACTGACAGATGAGGTGCATGGAGAAATAAAAGCCTGGTTTCCTTTATGTATGGCAAGAATTCTACAACGGAATCATTACTGATCCCAATTTTTTTAGTCCATGACGCTACTTCTTGACTGTTGTTGTTATGTGCCGTGGAGTCGGTTCTGACCGATAGCGACCCTGTACAGGGTTTCCGAGGTTGTAAATCTTTACGGGAGCAGAAAGCCTCATCTTTCTCCCGTGGAACAGCTGGTAGTTTCAAACTGCTGACCTTGCCCGATTCGTAACCACTATGCTACCGGAGCTCTTGACTATGGGCATATAATTTGGCTATTGGGATGTGAGCAGAATCTTGAGATGAGTTTGTACAGTGAACTTGGTCTCTTGTATTCTAAATGACTATGAAGTCCTTAAACCTGAACCAAACCTCAAACCTGGAGTAGAGCCACAAGCGAATTCCAGCCCAGATCTGCCTAACCACAGGTAATCTGTAGACCCGTGAGCATAAATCCTTGTTGCAAACCACTGCGTCTTGGAGAGACATTTGTCACGCAGTGTGATTTTTGCGAGCATTCACAGATACACCTGTAACTATAATACCTTCACAGTAAAGTCTTCATTTCTGAGATAATCTGTTTCACATTTTACATTTCAGGCACGTTCTGCTTTAAACTCACCAGAATCATCATTCTCAGAGGTATAAGGTGACTGCCGGTATTGTAGCTCGGTTTCTAGATTTGGGTGGGGTTTCATTTGCATCTGCCAATAGTCAGACTAAGGTGGACTCTGTTTTCATCAGAATGAATGGGTGCTCTGTGGCTTTTGCTGGTTTCCAATTCCTCTTCAGGTATTTTAACTCTGCTTTGTCCTAGCCATTTTCTCAAGACATGATGTAGGTATGTTTGCATTGCATTCTCTCTGAAACTGGAAATCGGACTCGTATTAGAGGTCATGTTTTTTGGGTCAGTGAGTTGCTCACTAATGTTTTTAAATCAAATATATGAGTTGGTACTTGTATTAATTGAGAGTTAAGGAGCTTTGGGCAACTGTTACCCAAAAGGTTTGCAACCACCAGTCATTCTGGGGGAGAAAGAAGTGGCAACTTGTTTATATAAAGCCTACTGCCTAGGGAGACCTAGTGGGCTTGTTGTGAGTTGTAAATGACTTTTCAGCACACTACAACAATAAAATTATTTGGGGTGGCACTACCACTTGTCTATCAGTTTGTCATACTCTGGTGGCTTGTGTGCTGTTGTGATTCTGGAAGCTTTGCCACCTATATTTTAAATACCAGCAGCGGCACCCATGGTGGACAGGCTTCAGCAGAGCTCAGTAGGAAGAAGGAGAAGTGGACCATTACTGAATGGCTCTTGTTGTTGTTGTTGTTAAATGCTGTCGAGTCAGCTCCAACTCATACAGACCTTGTATAGGCTTTCTGAGGATTGGGTGCTGAGTTTGAACCACCAACCTTGCGATTCAAACTGAACTTGAGGTAGAGTGCTTATCCTACTGGGCCATCAGGACTCCTAAATGGTTAGCCGCTGAAAACCTTATGAATAGCAGGGCAACGTTGCCTGATATAGTACCGGAAGATGAGCCCCTCAGGTTGGAAGGCACTCAAATTCTAACTGGGCAAGAGCTGCCTCATCAAAGTAGAATTAACCTTAATGACACAGAGGAAGCAAAGCATTTGGAACCTTCTTTTGTTGGATGAGGCACAAGTCAGAATGAAAAGAAACAGTTGCAGAGATCCATTAATAATTAGAATGTGGAATGTAAGAAGTGTAAGTCTAGGAAAACTGGAAGTCATCACAAATGAAATGGAACACCCGCAGATCGATAACATAGGCATTCACAAGCTGAAATGGACTGATATTGACCATTTTGAACTGGACAATTATATGGGTTATTATGCCAGAAACAACAAACTGAGGAAGAATGACATCACATTCATCGTCAAAAAGAGCATTTCAAAACCTTTCATGAAGTACAATGCTGTCTGTGATGCTTCAACCAACTAATGCAGCGCTGAAGGTCTCACTCACCTATGTTAAGACATTTGAAAGATAGATACTTGGCCGACTGATTGGAAGGGATCCGTATTTGTGCCCATTCCAAAGAGAGGTGACCCAACAGAAATGCGGAAATCATCGGACAATATCATCTGCAAGCCAAAATTTGCTGAAGATAATTAAAAAATGGTTGTCGCAGCACATAAACAGGGAACTACCAGAAATTCAAGCAAGATTCAGAAGAGGACGTGGAATTAAGGATATCATTGCTGATGTCAGACAGATTTTGACTGAAAGCAGAGAATACCAGAATGAAATCTGCTTGTACTTTATTGACTATGCAAAGGATTTAGACTGTGTGGGTCATGACAAGCTATGGATAACAATGCAAAGAATGGGTGTAAAAATGGGATACCAACTACTCCTCCCCAAAGCATCTCTTGTTGTTGCTGTTATTGTTAAGTGCTGTCGAGTCGATTCAGACCCATAGCGACCCTGTACAGGGTTTCCAAGGTATGACAGCAGAAAACCTTATCTTTCTCCTACGGAACTGCTGGTAGTTTCAAACTGCTGACCTTGAGACTAGCAGCCCAATTCGTAACCACTACGCTATCAGAGCTCCTTTCTTCAATATTATTGGGTTTGATAATTCACTGCCGTGCCACACAGAACTCAGAGATGATCCTACCAGGTATGGGATTTATTAGGGATGTTAACAGGTTACAATACAGAATCAGAAAAGGCTCAGAGAACAGATGTTCCAGCCAGCTGCTGAAAAATGCCCACAGGACATACCACTCCACCATAAACCTCAGCCTGAAGGCACTCGGTTCTAGCTCTTTGGGTCAGCAAACCTGACTCTCCAACTTAAGTGCCTGGAGGCCTCCACTCTACAAGCAAGTGTCCTGCCCAAAGTCACTCAGCTCTACTTGCTCCGCAGGTTGGGAAGTCCACTGCTCTGTCTGGGGCTCTGGTTCTTGGTTCTGCTGCTGCTGCCCCTTTGCCACATCTCCTGTGTCACAGCTTTCTGTTCCTGGTTCGAGGAGGTTCAATGCACAGGGATCTCAGGCTCCAAAGGATGTGCTCCGTACCTAACTCCTCTTCTTGGTTGGTAGAGAGATTTCCCCTCCTGCTTCTGAGATGGTTCATTTTATATCCATGCTCTTGGTGGTGGTGTGCTGCAGAATTGGTTCAGATTTATAGGGACCCTGCATAAGGTTTCCAAAGCTATACATCTTTATGGGAGCAGAAAGCTTCATCTTTCCCCCGCAGAAGGGCTGGTAGTTTCAAACTGCTGGACTTGAGGTTAACAGCCCATCTCATAACCACTACACTGCCACAGCTCCTCACATCTGTGCTAGAGTTCCAAAAATTTTAAACTACAATTAACTCTGGTAACACGCACAGCTTAATCATATCATCCTATCAGAATCTTCTCCCACCTTCTCTTACCCAGGCCCAGCAGGGCAGAAACATTGTTTGGTGAGAGTTACAGACTATGGCTAGAAGAGACATTGGAGAATTCACTACACCGCAATGAGTATTCCAGAACATTTGATTGTGCTTAGGAGGAACCTGTACACAGACCAAGGGGCTGTCATTTGAACAGAAGATGGGGATACTGAATGGTTTAAAAATCAGGAAAGTGTGTGTCAGCGTTGTGTCTTTTCACCATATTTATTCAATCTGTATGTTGAACAAGTAATCTGAGAAGCTGGATTATATGAAGAAGAACATGGAGGAAGAATCATTAATAACCTGGGATATGCAGGTGAAACAACCTGGCTTGCTTGCTGGAAGTGAAGAGGACCTGAAATACTGATGAAGATCAAAGACTACAGCCTTCACTATGGGTTGTACTTCAATGTAAAGAAAACAAAAATCCTCATATTTGGACTAATAAACAGCATCATGATAAATGGAGAAAAGACGGAAGTTGTCAAAGACTTCATTTTGCTTAGATCCACAATTACTGCTCATGGGAGCAGCAGTCAAGAAATCAAACAATGTATTGTATTAAGCAAATCTGTTGCATAAGACATCCTTAAGATGTTAAACAGCAAAGATGTCAGTTTGAGAACTAAGGTGCTCCTGACCCAAGCCATGGTATTTTCAGTAGCTTCATATGCATGTGAAAGGTAGACAATGAATAAGGAAGACCATAGAAGAAACAATGCATTTGAATCATGGAGTTGGCAAAGAATATTGAAAATACCTTGAACTGCTAGAAGAACAACCAAATCTATCTTGGAAATACAGCCAGAGTGCTCTTTAGAAGTGAGGATGGCGAGACTTTGTCTCTTGTGCTTTGAATATGTTGTCAGGAGGTACCCATCCTTAAAGAAGGACATTCTGCTTAGAAAAGTGGAGAGTCAGTAAAAAAGAGGAATAGCCCACCAAGATGGATTGACACAGCAGCAGCAACAATGGGTGTAACCATAACAACTGTAAGGATAACTCAGGATAGGGCAGTTCTTTATGCTGTGGTACGTAGGGTCATTGTAAGTGGAGCTACTCAATGGTACCTAAGAACAACAAGAGCAACTGGTCTGTTCTCTTTTCTTATTTGCTCTGAGCTGTATGTGGAATGAAACTGACCATTCAGAAAGATATTTTTTCTTCTACGTCTTCAGTGTTTGTCAATATCCCAAGACTTGGTTCAATGTAGACCAGATAGCTCTGCCTCAGAAGTTTTTGATGTCACATAGACACAGGTACAGCATAGTAGCTTTGAAGAGCCAATTTCAAGAGCATCTTCAAAGGAACCTCTGAGGCATTGCTTTCTAAGAGAAGTTATTACATTTTTTTTTGGTTTAAAGTATTTTGCATGCAGTAGAAGAAAAATATCATTAAAATATATTATACTTTAAAAAGGCAATCATGAGTAGTCAAATGCAGGCGGGTATCTAAGCCCTGGCCAATAAAATACAAGTACATGAGGGTATATTGATTTTGCATATCCTTTGAAGTATCATTATAACATAAAAGAAAAGTCTACATTAAATTCATAATTACAATAGCAATAATGTCTGACTGGATTGTGTCATGGTAATCAAAGTAACGTGAAATTTGCACATCACCAGTCATTTTTAAAGATAAGAAATGCAGAGATACACATAAGCCTAGTCTCCTCTTCCTGAAGTTTTAATTTAAGGCGCCCAAACTTTCTCATTTTGTAAGTCCTTTCCTGGTAAAACCGCGTTTGTTTTTTAAGTCATTAGATTTATAGCAAACAGACTGGTGTCTCCTCAGTATTCCAGTCTCCACTCATTGATCAATCCCTTATTATTCAAAGTGTAGTCCATGGGTTGGGTTGGCAGCATCGGGCCTGAAAGCTTTGTAGAAATGCTGAATCTCAAGTCCTCATCGCAGACCTACTGCATGATTGTTGTTGTTAGGCGCCATCGAGTAATGCCTCACTTATAGAGACCCTTTATGAGAAATAACTCACAAAGATGGTGTGGTCCATCTTCAGGAATATAAAGGCTCATGAGATTGCTAGACCAGGCAGACAGATTGTTGATTCACACCCAGGGATATGTAAGCAGGATGTTTTAGGGGAAGGGAGGACAAAAATCTGTTCTAAAACTAGGAACTTTAAATAAGAATACAATCATTAAGACCACAGGTGCCATTCAAGCTATTCTTCAGGGAGGGAAAATGGAATGTCTGGGGTAGCATTGTAAATGGGGAACTGGAGCTGGAGGAGGGGCTTTTAGAGACAGGGAAATAAAACCGTTTGTGGGCCGGCCATGTGGCACGTCTGCCCATGTCTACTGGGTTGGGTGCCCGATTTTGTAAAATTGATGAAAGGAAACCTCACTCTCACTAAAATGAGTACAGTTTGGATTGCTTGACCGGTTGTCGATATGGACAACATTTCTCACAGAATGAAACACTGCCCTGCCCGGTGCCCTCCTCACAATTGTTGTTACCTGTGAGCCCACTGCTACTAGACTGGAATCTGTATTTTAGAAAGTCTCTAGGTGATTTATGAGATTATAATGTGAGAAACACCAGAATCCATCTTTACCTTGGTTGCCAGAACTCAGGCTGGCATGAGACGACACCACCCTTTAGATTCCTTCCATACATCTGGACACACTTGTTCTCTTACCATTGTTGGTGGTTGTTGAGTCAGGTCTGACTCAGGAAACATTTCTTTGTTAGGCGTTGTCTTCATTGGACCCACTGTGTGGCATCTTCGTCAAACACTGTATATCAGACAACTTTCTGGTGAACCACAGGGTTTTCACTGGCTAGCTTTCTGAAGTTGATCACCAGATTTTTCTTACTAGTTTTACTTCAACTCGAAGTTCTGAGGCTCAAATGTGTCCGCCATATGTGACCTTGCTGGTATTTAAACTACTGATGGCTTCCAGCATCACAGCAACATGTAAGTCACCACAGTGTGACAGGCTGGCAGGAGTAAATACATTGATAGCAATGATGTCCTGGTCACAAATAAGCACGAAAAGAAGTGACCAGTGACTCTACTGGGGAGAACTGAGAGCTAAGGTGGCTGAGATTGTTGTTGTTATTCGTTGCCATCTTGTAGGTGTGATTCATAGTGACCTTATACACAACAGAAGAAAACACTGTCTGGTCTTGCATCATCCTCACAATCTTGATTCATTTTGAGCCTACTGCTGTTGCCACTGTGCCAGTCCATCTTGTTGGGGGTCTTCCTCTTTTCCGTTGACCCTCCACTTTACCAAGCATGATGTCTTTTCCCAGGGACTTGTCCCTCCTGATAATATGTCAGAAGTATGAGAAATGAAGTCTGGTCATGCTGACTTCTAAGGAGCATTCTGGCTGTACTTCTTCCAACACAGATTTGTTCTTCATTTTCCTTTTGATTCCTGAGTCTGGATAATTATGCTATAATCTATTTGTGATGGGTAAAACACAGGGTAGAAGCTGAATGAATTTGCCTTGTCTTGAATGCCCGCCTAACAAAGGGTTATTGTGTTACCCTCAAGTCAGCCCTCAACTCATGGCGACCCACACACAATGGAATGAAATACTGCCAAGTCCTGTGCATCTCCACAATAAGTTGTGGGTGCACTGTTGTAATCCATACTGTTTTCTTTGAGTGATTTTCAGAAGTAGATCACCAGGCATTTCTTCCTAGTCTGTCTTAGTCTGGCAGCTTTGCTGAAACCGGTTCAGCATCCCAAAACACTGAACCTAGTCTCCCTCATGGAAAGTGCGAATCCTACCACTGAACACCATTGGCCTCTACAGGAAGGTGTTGTTTTAAGTGTCATTGAGTTTTCTCTGATTCATAGAGGCCCTGTATAGGGTTTCCAAAGAGCGGATGGTAGATTTGAACTGCCAACCTTGAGGTAAGCAATCCAGTGCTTATGTAACAGCACCTCAGTAGGACCCCAGAGGAAAGGTTGTTTTGTTAAATGTTGTCAAGTTGGTTCTGACTCATAGTGACCCTGTATAGGGTTTCTAAGGAGTAGCTGGTGGGTTTGAACTGCCAACCTTGTGATTAGCAATCCAGTGCTGATCCTACAGTGCCACCTCAGGACACCAAAGGAAGGGTGGTGATGGTGGTTGTGTGCCATTGATTCGGTTCTGACTCATAGCGACCCTGTATAGGGTTTCTGAGGTTGTAAATTTTTACAGAGGGAGTAGAAAGCCTTATATTTCTCTTGTGGAATGACTGGTAGATTTGAACTACTGACCTTGCGCTTAGCAGCCCAGCTCATAATACACTACACTACCAGAGCTCCTTAAAGGAATGGCAGTAATGTCAATTTTCCAGTGGGTTAAGCACTGGGCTGCTAACTACAAGGTTGGCACTTCAAGCCCACCAGTTGCTCTGTAGGCGAAAGATGAGACTGTGAGTTCTTATAAAGATTTAGTCTCAGAAACCCTATGGAGCAAGCCTACCCTGTCATGTAGGCTTGCTAGAGTTAGGAATCGAGTACCTCGTCCCAGGATGCCCTCATTCTCTGGCAGAGCAGATACCAAGCAGAGAAAGGGGCAAAGACACCACTGCGACCGACAAGCCCAGTTTTCAATCTTTACCTAATGTAATTCCTTTCAATTTTCTGGGAACTGTAATTGTAAATGAAAAGCAATATTGCAACACATCCAATTATAACCAGATTCCTGTCCCCTAGGCCTCATCGAAGAGAGAAACAAAGATCTTTATGGCTTTGAGAAGTCATGAAGTTTTGCTCATATGGTTTTCTACCCTGTGCTACCACACCTGGAAGACCGGGTTTGCTCTCTACCTCCTTCCTCTGCAATGCTCTGCGTCAGAGCTCAGCTGGGCATCTTATTATAAACGAAGCCCTGAAATATGGTTTCATAAGCACCTTGCTTAGGGTCCACTGAATAAGATTTCTTCTTTGGCTTCCTGTCTGTTCCAACATGATGACTTGTTTGAACGATACTTCGGACACTCAGGGGCAGTGTCTGGGGTGGGCAGGAATGACATAAGCTGTTTGGAAAATGAGCATTAAAAAAAAATAGATTTTAAAAAAAAATGGTGAATACATATCTAACAAAATACTTGCTGTTTTCACATTTGTCATCATGTGGTACAACCATCATGACGATGCATTTCTAATTTAAAAAAAAAATCAATTTGTTGATGTTATTGAAACTTTACAAGCGGGCTTCAAAATGTTCATGGAAAAATTCCATTATCTTAAAATTCGATTTTTCCATGAACTTTTTGAAGTTCTTTCATGATCTAACTGAACCTACACTGATTTAACAATTTCTGGGTTAATGTGCTGGACTGTAAAGCTGGCTTGAATCACAAGGTCAGTGGTTCAAACTTATCAGCTGCTCTTTAGAAAACTTGTATAGGGCTTGCTATGGGTTGGGACTGACTCAGCAGCACTTAATGACAACTAACAGGAACTTGTATCATTGTTAAAAGTATAACAACAACAGGAACGCTTGAATTATTCTCAATGTCCTGTCCTTGCCGATACCAGTTGCTGCTGAGTTGGTGCATAGAGACCCTACGTGTGTCAGAGTAGAACTGTGCTCCATAGAGTTTTCAATGGCTGGTTTTTCAGTAATAGATAACCAGACCTTTTATTTTTTTTCTGATCTGAGTAGAGTTGAGCCTCCAGACTTTTTGTTGGCGATAGAGTAGGCACTGTGGGTTAATGAACTGGACTACAAGGTCGGTTGGAGCTGCAAAGTCAGCGGTTCACATCCACCAGTCACTCCTTGGAAACCCTATGCAGGGTTGCTATGAGTCGGAACTGACTTGATGGCACTCAACAATGACAACATATTAACCATTTGTACCATCCAGAGAATGTCCCTCGCCTCTGGTTGTGGTTATGTGAGGTAGAGTCAGTTCTGACTCATAGTGAGTCTGTATAGGGTTTTCAAGGCTCTAAATCTTTCGGCAGCAGAAAGCCTTATCTTTCTCCCACAGAACAGTTGGTAGTTTCAAACTGCTGACCTTGAGGTTAGCAGCCTGATTCATAACCACTACGCTACCAGAGCTCCCTAAAACACTAATAATCTGTGTATTGCGTAAGTGTCCACCAACAAAGAGTTCGCTATGACCTTGTCCAGCTCCCAGGCCCATGTTCTCCCTGAAGTTCAGGGTTCTGCCAGGGAAACAGTGTGTATCAAATTAGGCACTTCATCCCCAGGTGGAAAACCACAGCAAATGTCCCGTTTCTTCACTCCCTTAGAAGGAAAACCATCAATTTCCTGTCTCCTCCCTCTAATAACCTTGTTCAGAGTCACTTCAGAAAGGGGACTATGGTCCGTCCTCCCTTACCTTCTTTGGAGGAACTCTAATCAAAGTATATTTGTTCAAGGACTCTTGAGGACAATAGCTTTGACAGCTCTTTGAGCCTGTGTCCTTCAGATGACTGAGGCTGACACCATTGGACAGGGTTTCCTGATTATTCGGGGCACTTTCTGCTTCTTGAAGAATGTTGTTGTTGTTGTTAAGTACCGTCGATTCCAACTCATAGTGACCGTGTATAGAGTTTCTGAGCAGTGGCTGGTGAGTTTGAACCACAAACCTTGCAGTCTGGTGCATTATCCCACGGCGCCACACAACTCCCTCCAACTGGAGCAGCACAAGGGATTAATTTTGTGGATGCTTTCACCCCTGACTCCTTTGAGCGCTGGTGGTGTGGGCGGCCGGAGCAATCTGAAAGGAGAAGAGAGCTGCTAACAAAGAGGACCAGAAGAAAAACTTTTAACTTCGTCATTCAGTGAGGGTTTCCAGGTCCCCCCTTGGTAGTTACTGCCCCAAAACAAAGACAAAATACAAACAAAAAAATCCCCATCAAACTCAAACCAAGCGAGTTGCACTTGCTTCTACGCATGCTGTGCAGAGAGCATACCTTTGTGCTTGCTGTAGGGCTTCTAAAGAGGTGACTTTTCAGAAGTAGATGGCCAGGTCTTTCTTCTGAAGTTTCTCTGGATGGATTTGAATCATCAATCTTTCTGTCAGTAGTTAAATGTTTAACTGTGTGTATCACCCAGGGACTGCCATAACCCACTGCGGTTGAGTTGGTTGGGACTCTTGGACAGAATAGAGCTGCCCCATCAGGTTTCCAAGGCTGTACTTTGAACAAGGTCGGCAGTTCAAGCTCACCAGCTGTTCCTCAGAAACTTTATACAGGATTGCTGTGGGTCGGAACCAACTCGATGGCACTTTACAACAACAAACTCTTCACAACAACAACAACTGTTTAGGGAAGCAGATTCCTCTCTTTCCCGTGGAGTAATTGGTGGGTTGGAGCCACTGACCTCTGAGTTAGCAGCTGAGTGATTTAACCACTGCGCCACCAGGGCTCCTCACTACTGCCCATGTTGCTGTTGTTAAGTGTTGTCTAGTTGGTTCTGACTCATCAAGATCCTGTATACGGTTTCTGAGGAGCAGCTGGTAGGTTTGAAGTGTCAACCCTGTGGTTAGTAGTCCAGTGCTTATCCTAAAGCGTCACACCCGTACTCCAGTACTAGGACACTACAAATTAAGACAAAGACTATTGAGTTTGGAAAAACAACAACAACAAAATGAGCGATTGATCTATTTATACACCCAGAACACTTTTGGCCACAAGTTGAACCCAAAGGTACATTACAAAACTCAGATAGGAAAATCCTACCAATTCATAAAGACATGTCTAAAAGTTCTAGAATTCTGACATGATTATTAGCATATTAAAAAATTCTGATTGTGCATTGAGTGGAGATTTACCGAGATGATCCGCTTTACAGCCAACAAAACTACACTTTGTTTTGTTTCATTTCAGTTACCCTACTTCCTTCCTGTGATGGCTTCCAGCCTCCTTCCCATCTCTTCTGAACTTTGTCCTTAGGGAAACGTTCTTTCGATCTTGAATGGTTGACCATTCCATGGTGAGGGTGTGTTCAGTTCCAGACCTGAAGGGTAATTGAGGGCCATGGTTTCAGGTTCCTAAAGCCTCTTTCTCACCAGTAAACCCATTTAAAAAACAAATTTTTTTTTTTTTTTTTTAGTTTTGTTCCACATTTTCTGCTGCTCTATCTGGGACCCTCTAATGTAATCCCTTTCAGAGCAATTGTTTGTGGTAGCCAAGCACCATCTAGTTCTTCTGGTCTCAGGGAGGTCACATGTTCCATTAGTCCATTGGACTGGTTGATTCCAAGCTGAATGTCCACCACTCTTCTTTCCTCTGCACAGGGAGAGACCAGTAGGCTTTTTTTCGGACTCTATGTAACTTATAAGGAGCTCTGATAGTGTGGTGGTTACAAGTCAAGCTACTAACCTCAAGGTCAGCAGTTCGAAACTACCAGCTGTTCTGTGGGAGATGAGGCTTTCTGCTCCTGTAAAGATTTACAACCTTGGAAACCCTGTACAGTGTTGCTATGAGTCGGAATGGACTCCACAACACATATCCACCACTACCACCACCACCACCATGTAAATTATATTGCCAACTAAGTCTGTATCCTTAGTTGACAAATGTTGCTCTTGACTGAACTTTATTGGAAATTTCATGTTGAATGAATAGATGCGTCAATGCAGCCTCTGGTTATCTCCCACTGACATCATTGGCTGGACTTTGACACTCATTTGTTTCCTTCAAAGAGTGCCCGATTGGGGAAGAGGGAGATGTCTGGAAAGAGATGTACTGGAGGTTATATTTAAGGTAACCCAGTGATAAATCAGTGTTTGGATATAAATTTTTGCTTTATATTAGCATAGTCAAAAAACAGATACATTAAAAACAAAAAAAGACGTAGGGGGGAAAAATTAGGTGGCTATTGTATGACATGTTCTTGGCAGCAAGCGACAAGAAGAGATTCTTTCAGGTGCTTCATTGTTCTTTTTCTGAGGAGAAGGAAATGCCCTTAGGTTTTCTTTTTCTCTCTTCTGCAGCTTTTTCACAGTGATGGTGTTTTGGCTGTCACTTCCCAGTGATAAATGTGCACTTGTGGGCGTTAAATTTATGCATCTGGTCCACCTAGCAAAGATTACAAATGAGGAACAAGGGTAAGACCTATGAAACACATCTGTAAAAGGAAACAGAGTGGCTTTAGAAGGATGTCATTGCAAAATCTCCTCCAGCTAGGCTTGGGAAAGGAAGTGAGATGAAATCAATTCAATTTTGATTACTATATATTTACAAAAAGACACTAAAGGCCAGTAGGCAGGAGAACGGGAAAGATTACTGGAATAGCAATGATGGACAATCAGCTGTGAAACAAATTGGTTTAGGAGTCTTTGGGTGGCACAAATGGTTAAGCACTGGAATACTAGTTGAAAGGTGGGCGGTTCAACCCACTCAGGGAGCCTCTAAAGAAAGCCCTAGATCTGCATCCAAAAGATCACAACGTTGAAAATCCTATAGAATGCAGTTGTATTCCACACACAAAGGTCACCATGAGTTGGAAACAACTTGATGGTAATTAACAACCACAATAGGTGATATTGTTGTTGTTAAGTGCCGACAAGTCGGTTCTGACCCATAGCGACCCTGTACAGGGTTTCCAAAGCTGTAAATCTTTACAGGAGCAGAAAGCCTCATCTTTCTTCCGTGGAGCAGCTGGTAGTTTCAAACTGCTGACCTTGCGGTTCGCAGCCTGATTCATAACCACTATGCTACCAGAGCTCCTTACAATAGGTGATATTTGGTATTAATACCGTATCTGGTATTCCTTTCGTATCTGTCTCCTTTCCAAGGAAGATTTCAAGTGGAGGATGGACCGCCCAGGAGATAATACTTGTGCAAGAAGAATTCCTAAAACAAACAAAACCTAAAAAAGGATGCTCTTTCAGCTCAGAGGCTTGACATTCAAGAGGCAAAGCAAACAGCCTTACCTAATGGTGTGAGAAGGCTTCCTTCCCTCTTTTCAGAAGGAGGCTGGGAGGGAGAGGTAGAAAGGAGGAAGAAACTCAGGGTAAGATGAAGAGCTACTACACAGGCAATTCCCTACATTGAGGTCTGCTGAAAGGCACTAATGGAAGAGAAGAAAGATGTCCTTAGCTCACGGGGAAACACATGCAGTGACCATTGACCATTACTGGGTCTTTGTTCTGCATCCAGCACTTTACTTAGTTTATTATCGTTCATTTTTCACAGTAAGTGTGAAAGTTGGTAACATTATGCCTGTTTTGAAAAAGAAAGATTTTTAGAAAAGTTTTAGATTTATAGAGAATCTGCAAAGTGAGTACAAAGACACCAATAACCCTCTCATCAAGTTCCCCTGACATTGTTAACATGTTGCATTGATGGGTAGCTGAACCCTGTGATCCTGCAGAGCACATGTGATGATGAAAGAACCCTTAACCCCTTTGTTCTTGAGAACTGCTTAGGGCAAACAATTGCCCAAGATGGACTTTATGATCTCCTCTGCTTGAATTCACTTTGCTGTTGTTAGCTAGTCTGAGGGGACCTCACTTTGATAACCAGTGTACTAAACTGAATCCCACAGCAGAGAGATTTGGAGATGAAAAAGGTCATTAGAGTTCTTTAGCCCGATCACATTAGATAGTTGTCAATACCCATTTCACTTTCTGAAATTTGTTGTTAGGTGTTGTCTAGTCAATTCCGACTCATAGCGACCCTATGGACAACAGAAAGGAAAATTACCAGTGCTACGTCATTCTTACACTTGAGCCCATTGCTACCACCACTATGCCAATCCATTTCATTGGGGGGCTCTTCCTCTTTTTTGTTGATCCTCCACTTTATCAAGCATGATGCCTTTCTCTCGGGACTGGTCCCTCCTGATAATATGTCTGAAGTATGAACAATGAAGTCTGGTCATCCTGGCTTCCAGGAAGTACTCTGGCTGTATTTCTTCCAACACAGATTTGTTTGTTCTTCTGGCCCTCCATGGTACTTTTAATATTCTTCTCTAACACCGTAACTCAGATGCATCAATTCTTCTATGGTCTTCCTTATTCATTGTCAAACTTACACATGCATAAGAGATTATTGAAAATATAATGGTGCATCTTAGTCCTCAAACTGACATCTTTGCTCTTGAACACTTTAAAGAGGTCTTGTGCTGCAGATTTGCCTAATGCAATATGTTTTTGTTTTGTTTTTTCTTGACTGCTGCTCCCAAGAGTGTTGATGGTTGATCTGAGCAAAATGAAATCTTTGACAACTTCAATCTTTTCTCCATTTATTTTTATGTTATTTATTGGTTCAGTGGTGAAGATTTTTGTTTTCTTTTAAGATGTAACCCATACCGAAGGATGTGGTCTTTGATTTTCATCAGTAAGTATTTTAAGTTCTCTTCACTTTCAGCAAGCAAGGTTGTATCATCTGGATATCGCAGGTTGTTAATAAGTCTTCTTCAAATCCTGATGCCTTGTCCCTCTTCTTATAGTCCAGCTTCTTGTATTATTTGCTCAGCATATAGATTGAATAAGTATGGTGAAAGAATGCAATTCTGGCCCACACTTTTCTTGATTTTAAACCATTCAGTGTCCCCTAGTTCTGTTCGAATGACTGTCTCTTGGTCTGTGTACAGGTTCCTCAAGAGTACAATGAAGTGTTCTGGAATACTCATTCTTTGCAATGTTGTCCATAGCTTACCATCATCCACACAGTCAAAAAAACACAGGTAAATATCTTTCTGGTATTCTCTGCTTTCAACCAAGATCCACCTGATGTCAGCAATGATATCTCTCTGAATCTGGCTTGAACCTCTGGAAGTTCCCTGTCAATGTACCATTGCGGCTAGTTTTGAATTATCTTGAGCAAAATTTTACTTGCATGTGATATTAATGATATTGTCTGATGATTTCCACATTTGGTTGGCTCACCTCTCTTTGGAATGGGCACAAATACAGATCTCTTCCCATCAGTTGGCCAGGTAGCTGTCTTCCAAATTTCTTGGCAGAGACAAGTACATGCCTATAGTTTGTTGAAACTCTTCAATGTGTATTCCATCAATTCCTGGAGCCTTGCTTTTAGTCAATGCCTTCAGTGCACCTTGGACTTCTTCCTTCAGTACTGTTGACTCTTGATCAAATGCTATCTCGTAAAATGGTTGAACACTGACCATTTCTTTTTGGTACAGTGACTGTGTATTCCTTCCATCTTCTTTTGATGCTTCATGTATCATTCAATATTTTGCTCACAGCATTCTTCCATATTGAAAGTTGAAGCTTGAATTTTTCCTTTAGTTCTTTCAGCTTGAGAAATGCTGAGCGGTTCTTCCATTTTGGCTTACTAACTCCAGGTCTTTGCACATTCCATTATAACATTTGACTTTGTCATCTCAAGCTGCCCTTTCAAAATTTCTGTTTTGCTCTTTTACCACCTCATTTAATTCCATTTGCATTAGCTTCCCTGTGCTAGAGAGTATGTTTCAGAGTCTCTTCTGACATCCATTTTGGTCTTTTTTCTTCCTCATTGTCTTCTCAATAACCTTTGCTTTCTTCCTGTATGATGTTCTTGATGTCATCCCACAACTCTTCTGATTTTTGATCATTAATGTCTAATGCATCAAATCTGTTCTTCAGATGATCTCTAAATTCAGGTGGGATATGTTCAAGCTCTCATGGACTTGCATAGGAGCAACTTATGGTTAATTCCACAGTCTGCCCCTGGCCTTGTTTTGGCTGAAGATATGGAGCTTTTCCACCATCTCTTCCCACAGTTGTAGTCAATTTGATTTCTGTGTATTCCATCTGGTGAGGATCATGTGTGTAGTCATCTTTCATGTTGTTTAAAAATGTATTTTCAATGAGTAAGTCACTGGTCTTAAAAATCATGCAATTTCCAGCACTGTTTCTATCACCAATACCATTTTTTTTCCAACTACTGATCCTTCTTCTTTGTTTCCAACCTTTACATTCCAATCACCAGTAATGATCAATACATCTTGATTGCATGCTTGATCAATTTCAGACTGAAGAAGTTGGTAGAATTCTTCAATTTCTTCACCACTGGTTTTAATGGTTGGTGCATAAATTTGAATAATAGGGGTATTAACAGTTCTTTCTTGTAGACATATGGATGTTATTTCATCACAGACAACATTATACTTCAAGATAGATCTTGAATTGTTCTTTTTGATGATAAGTGTGATGCCTTTCCTCTTCAATTTGTCATTCCCAGCATAGTAAACCATGTGATTGTCAGATTTAAAGCAGCCAATACCAGTCTATTCCAGTTCATTAATGCTTAGGATATCAATCTTTATGTGTTCTATTTCATTTTTGACAACTCTCAATTACCCTAGATTCATACTTTGTATATTCAATATTCTGATTATTAATGGATGTTTGCAGCCGTTTCGCCTCATTTTGAGTTGCGCCCCATCAGCAAGTGAAGGTCCCCAAAGCTTTACTCCATTCGCACCTTCAAGGTATAGTTTCCGGCATCATAACAACATGCAAACCACCACAGTAAGATAAACTGACAGATGAGTGGCGGTTCTGAAGTTAGTCTCTGAAATGATATTTGTTTGTTCGTTTCTCCCTTGCTTTCTGCCAACCTATTTGGAGCATCTCTAGGTGCTCTGTATGACTCATCTATCAGTGTGCTCTTCTGTGGTGGCTTGGGTGTTGCTGTGATTCTGGAAGCTATGCCACCAGTATTTTATATACCAGCAGGGTCACCCATGGTGAATGGGTTTCAACAGAGCTTCCAGACTAACACAGACTAGAAAGAAAGAGAAGCAAACTATTTCTGAATGTTTGTTGTTGTTGTTAGGTGCCATCGTGTCAGTACTGACCCGTAGCAACCTTATGCACAGCAGACCAAAACACTGACCAATCCTAGGCCAACCTCACTACTGTTGTCACACTTGAGTCCATTGATGCTTCCACTTGGCCAATTCATCTTGTTGGGGGTCTTCCTCTTTTTCTCTGACCCTCCATCTTACCAAACATGATATCATTCTCCAGGGACTGGTCCCTCCTGACAATAAAACAAATTCTCCTCAAATATTCTACCTTTAGGGAAAAAGAAACAATAAGGCAATAATTCGCCTCAAACATGCCACCTTTTAGGGTTGGCTTAGTTTTTGAGATAATTATCTGAATGGCCTGGGTGGGCTTAAGCAAGTCCTGTTCTGGTTCTAGGACCATGAGGTTATCTCGGCTAATTTTTAAACTATGTTCCTCATTGGCAGGGGCCTCATTTATTGAAACTTACTGATTAAAATGGCTCCGTTTTGTTTAAGTCGGTAGATCCACACTATCACTCCTTTTCCATCTCAAAACTAATTGGTTTGAGACACACCCTCTACTGTTAAGATCTCATTAACATAACAAAGAGGACGCCTAGTCCCAGATGGAAAGACATTCACAACTATGGTGCTGCTGCAGCTGTTATGTGCCATGGAGTCGGTTCCGACCCATAGCGACCCTGCACAGGGTTTCCGAGGCTGTAAATCTTTACGGGAGCAGAACGCCTCATCTTTCTCCTGCGGAACCGCTGGTAGTTTCGAACTGCTGACCTTGCGGTTTGCAGCCCGATTCGTAATGGTGGTTATATGCTGTGGAGTTGGTTCCGACTTGACTCATAGCGACCTTGCATAGGGTTTCCAAAGCTGTAAATCTTCACGGAGCAGAAAGCCTCCTCGTTCTCCTCTGGAACAGCTGGTAGTTTTGAACTGGTGGTCTTGAGGTTAGCAGCCCTACTCGTAACCACTATGCTAGAGCTCCTTTGCAACTATAGGGGTTTGAATTCCAACACATATTTTGGGGGGATACAGTTCAATCCACAATATCTTGTGATTTCATGAGAAACTCTAGTCTTAATTTCCTCTACCTAAAGGAAAAGAAACTACCAGCTGCTTCGCGGGAGAAAGATGAGGCTTTCTGCTCCCGTAAAGATTTACAGCCTCGGAAACCCTGTATAGGGACGCTATGGGTCGGAACCGACTCGATGGCACTTAACAACAACAACAACAAAGGAAAAAAAAAGTGTTGTTAAAAGCTTCTACCTAGGTGGAGCCGTGACTGTGTTTAGGAAGAGGAGACTGAAAGATGAAGCAATATAAATTACATCTATCTGCAGGTGGCTTCAGAAAGTTCCTGGAAAAATGAAAAGAGAACGGAAGTTGTCCACCAACTCTTTGACGCTCCCTTGCATTCTCTAGGGAATAGTAATATTTTTTTTTCCTTTCTTCTTGAGAAGGTTTTGATATTATTGATTCAATGATTTTTTTTTTTTTTAATTAAAATTTAAGTCCTGGCTGCTGCACAGCTGAACTGTGCTTAAAGCTAATGTGGAGTTCTTTAACAATGGAATTGAGAATTAATTCCCTAAGGGGAACGGACAGTGAATTGTCACGCTAGAGGTTAAGTGCCCTCAGGTGGTTCAGACTTATTGTGAAATTGCATAGCGTTTCTGAGGAGCGGCTGTTGGGTTTGGACCCCAGACCTTATGGTTAGCAGTCCACAGTTTATCTTACAGTGCCGCAGTAAGATTGAACTTAAATAGTGGGTGACCCAGTGTGCCTCGTTACCAGTGTAACAGCTTTTAGTGGCCCAGCACTGAATGAAGCCACAGGTAAGAAATTACTACACTATTGTGAGTTACTTAAACACAGATTGCCTGTATTATTTGTTGCTTTCTGGAGCAATTTAGAAAGTAATAACTCAACCCCATGTTTTTTCCTTTAGATGATCTTGACTCTCAAAAGGGGCTTAGTGGTAGAGAAACAAAAATGCAACCCCCCACCCGCAGTGTTGTCTGCAGAAGTATTGTGAATTTCTGAAACCCTTGAAGAATTTATAACGGTAAGTATTCTATTAATGATTAATATTGTTTCCCAGCTCCCTCACTATTTCACATTTTGATTAGAAGCTCTGTCTGATGTTTAAGTCAGTCTTAATTCACAATAAAATATGAAGTTTTAGTTGCTTCATTTGTTTTCCGTCACATCTCTGCCTTTTAATCATTTAAAACACTTCCAAACAATTGCAGGTTTTCTAAAACAAAGCTAGCAAAGCCTCATGTTCGTAGGCCTGGGGGCAGAGAACGGGGTCCTGCGTGTGTTAGCATATTTAATCATTCCATTCTGGGGAAGATAATTCGTTTTAATTTTCTGAGAATGTGTTCACATGCTTTCATTATTTTCTTTATACCAAAGATCAACTTGACAACTCTTTTTCTTCATAGGAAGGCTTATGGTACTATTCCAAATCCATCGTTTCATGGCCTTCAGCCTTGCTTTCATGTATTATGAATTTCTGAATTGGTAGTGTTTATTAGATGGAAACTTACAGCTCTTTGCAAAAATATTATCTTGCAGAAATGTGGGCTAAGGTATTTCGCCAGAGAAGGAAACATTAATGTTTTTAGAGAGAAGCTGAGAAGTAGTTTGCTAAACCTGTTCAATAAACGTATGTTAGGATGTTTGCTAGTTTCCTTTGGCTTTTGTCGCCTGGTAATTCTCTCATCGCCCATTATAAGCAGTGCGTGGTTTCTGTGTGCTTTCACTCAAGTAAGATTTGCGGCTGTCTAATCTGATCTGTCTCCTTGGCTACTTCACAATCCTAAACCAGTGGTAAGAATACTTTGAGTACAGAGGACTGCTCCTAGACTTATAATAGGCAATTTTTTTTTTTAAATAGGCAAAGATTTCCTACCTTTGGCATGGGACTAAAGCAGCAGAGAGAGCTCGCAGATTTAACAGGCAGTACATATGACTGCAAGTAACTCCTAAAATAGTAACCTTTGTTGTTGTTATGTGCCCAGGAGTCAGTTCCGACTCATAGCGACCCTGTGCAGGGTTTCCGAGGCTGTAAATCTTTTTGGGAGCAGAAAGCCTCATCTTTCTCCCGCAGAACAGCTGGTAGTTTCGAACTGCTGACCTTAAGGTTCGCAGCCCGATTCGTAATCACTACGCTACCAGAGCTCCTTAAAATAGTGACCTAAGCAGGCTTTTTTTGTTTTTGTCTTTTCTTTTCTTCACACAGAGAAGTCTAGAGGTAGGCAGTCCAGAGCTGGTGCACCAGCACACCAAATTATCAGGGACTTATGTTCTTTCTATCTCTACGTTCATCCATCTTCATTTTATGGCTGTCATAACCCAAAATGGCTGTCAGAGCACCAACCATCACATCTTCATTCCAAGTTCAGCAGGAAAGTTGAAAGGGTGCTTCTCCCAGTCATAGGAACTCCCTTTGAAAGATTCTTCTTTTTTTTTCTTTTTCTTTTTGTAAACCAGAAATTACATAGTATATGTCTACTTATATCTCTCTAGATAGAACTTAGTTGCATGACCATCTCTAGCTCCAAGGGAGGCTGGGAAGTTTATCATTTCATAATAGACTTCTGTTACTAAGAAAAAAGGGAGAGAGATATTGAAAGACAACTAACTAGAAGTGCTTGCTACAGGCCTGTAAAGGATGGTGGCAAGAGCAGTCGATGGGATGGATGATGAGCCTTTGCATGCGTTTAGTTTGCTGTGAAGTGCCCTGATGGATGAGGACCGCACATCATGAAAATGAATAAAGCGTGCTGTGAGTCCATGGAGGGTGGTGCCTCAGAAGTACCTGATTATTCCCACTATGATCCAAAGTAAACATCCTACCAGTAGGTGGTTTCCACCTCTCCCCTGTCCCCAGGTGATGGTATACTTTGGAACTTCAGTTGTGGTCTCTGCTGATGGTGATTAACCTTGGGGGTTGGCTGTTCATGTTGCTGAACTCATACCACAGCTGCCACCATGCCCAGTTTGTACATGGGGCCATTGAGAAAGCACAGAGGAAGCTGGGAAAAGAGGTCAATGGACATCTATGAACATGCTCTTTTGCCCACTAGGTTATGAAGAACCTTCTTGAACTATAGATGCAAGGGACATAGATGGCTTCTCATTCTGAGTCGATTCTGAGATATCAATCCACATATTCTTTCCAGAGACAACCCCCACCCCATCACAAGCCTTACACATCTCTGTCTATTCCCAGGAACTTACCACCTGGCCAGCCATTTGTAGCTGCTCATGTGATAGTCATCAGTTTGGCTCAGGGATTCTGGTTATTATTCTTGGTCTAGACAAAGTGGAAAACCAATCCTTTTACTCTTCAATTCTGCCCCCTGGGCAATGCTCCCTCACCACTGTCCTCTGAGTGTGGGTGGTGAAGCTGCAGCTGTCCATTTTTGCTTGGTGCCAGCTAGGTCTGGCATCTACCTCTAGCTCTAGTCTTTTCTCTTGCCACTTCACGCGCCGCTTTGTCTCTCAGGCTTCCAGCTCAGCATAGGATGCCTTTTCCTCTCTGCCTGAGAATCAGCTGCAAACAGCTTTGCACTCTGTTCTCTCTGCTCCCAGGGCACTTGGCACATAGCTCTGCTATAGGACTTGTCTAACATGCTGTATCACTTAAGCTAACCAGTATCAGCTGGGATCTCCTAGTCTCTTTATGATCCAGAACATTTTCACCTGAACTAACACTCCGTACTTCTTTAGAGTTTGGAGAGTGAGGTAGAGCTATTTTATCGTGCTAATGAAGTATTTACTTTTTAAAAATCAAGAGTGGGCATTGGTTCTTATTAATGCTTGTGTGTGTGTGTGCTATCTATGCTGGTGGATAAACACTAGACCACTAACTGAAAGGTCGGCATTTCAAAACCCACTAGTGGCTCCTTGGGAGAAAGAAGAGGCTTTTTGCACCTAAAAGATTTATAGCCTCAGAAACCCTACACATGGTTGTTATGAGTTGGAATTGCTGTAAGTCAGAATTGACTTGATGAGAGTGGATTGGCTATGTAGATGATATTCTAATTTTCTCTTTTACTCTATGAATTTGGTGAATTGCATCTTAATAGGCAGGTACTTCAAACAAGTCTTGCAGTCCTGGGAGAAACCCCACTGGTCATGGCGAGTAAGTGCCATAGGATTCTCTTTGCTACTATTTTTATTTAGGATTTTTTGCAGTGACATTTATAAGTGAACGTGTTTTCAGCTTCATGAAAATGCATGCAACCTTTCCTCCTTCTTTTTGAAAACTCTGTTTTTGTCTGATGAGTCGTTGGGTAGCACACAATGCTTAAGGTTGATGTTTGAATCTACCACAGATGCCTCGGAACATTCTGACGTATGTTGGGGTCACCATGGGTCAGAAGCAATTCAAAGGCAACCGGTTTGCTTTTGATTTTATTCTCTGCTGGCCCAACTTTGAAATCCATCTCACCTATAATTAATTTGAGAAGGCATCTCACTTCAGCAATCTTGAGTCTTCTTATTTTGAATTGATCAGATGTAGTCTGAATTTAATCTCCAATTCATAGAGATCAAGGGAAGAGTGACTTGAAATCAGTCTAGTGAGGTCAGCAGGCACTTTCAGGAAAAACTTTGCAAGGATATTCCATTTCAAGAACAAAAGCCAGTGAAGTGTTCTCAGTGGGTAATGGTACAATTAGATTGTATCTTTTCAGGCTTATACTGGCTTTCTGATGTTGGGAAAATTACTTTCCTCTTTTCAATCACAGGGAAAAAAAAATGCAAT
The DNA here is from genome assembly GCF_000296735.1 of Chrysochloris asiatica. Classification (NCBI taxonomy): domain Eukaryota; kingdom Metazoa; phylum Chordata; class Mammalia; order Afrosoricida; family Chrysochloridae; genus Chrysochloris; species Chrysochloris asiatica. The sequence continues at coordinate 2,941,207 of NW_006408620.1, forward strand.
TTATGGCACAGGGTTTGAGAAGGTCATTTAAGGTTGTAATTGTTAAGTGCTGTGGAGTCCGGTTCTAACACATGGCGATCCTGTATAGGGTTTTTAAGGTGCAGCTGGTGGACTTGAACTGCTGTGGCCTTGCAGTGGGTAGACCATACCAGGACTCCATAAAACACTTCTCTTGGTGGCTGGCATACCGTAACCCGTAGCTATTGAATTGCTTCTGACTCATACCGACCCTGGACGACAGAGTTTACCTGTCCCATAAGGTTTCCAAGGTTGTAATCTTTATGGAGCTCTGGTTGCATAGTGGTTACGAATTGGGCTACAAACTGCAAGGTTAGCAGTTCGAAACTACCAGCTGTTTCACCGGAGAAAGATGAGGCTTTCTGCTCCCGTAAGGATTTACAGCCTTGGAAACCCTGTACAGGGTTGCTATGAGTCGGAACAGGCTCCATGGCACATCACAACAACAACAACAACAACCACCTTTATGGAAGCAGATTGTCCCATGTTTCTCCCATGGTGTGGCTGGTGGGATTGAACTGCTGACCTTTTTTTTTTTGGTTAACAGTTGAGTGCTTAACCACTGTACTACTAGGTCTTCTTTGGATTCATTGCTGTTGTTGTTGTTAAGTGTCGTAGAGTCGGTTCTGACCCATAGCGACTCTATATAGGGTTTCTAAGAAGCATATGGTGAGCTTGAACCACCAACCTTGAAGTTCAAACGGCTTTTCAATCTGGCACATTAACCCACAGCACCACACCAGACCTCCATATCATACACATTTATAAATTAAGTGATTGTTCCTTTTTTGTGCATATTCACGCAAGAACTTGTTCATAATTCAGCAGTAGTTTATACGTCCTTCACAAAAAAACCAGACCTTTCTTGGAAAGGCCATTTACATACTTTTGTGAATGGGACCCTTCTATGTTGTTAGTTTATGGGAGAGTCACTGGTTTCTGTATATTTGTCTGGTGTCCAGCCATCTTTGGTTGGTTGGTTATGTGCTGTGGAGTCAGTTCCGACTCATATTGACATTGTACAGGTTTTCCGAGGCTGTAAATCTTTATGGGAGCAGAAAGCCTCATCTTTCTCCACTTGGACAGCTGGTAGTTTCGAACTGTTGACCTTGTGGTTCGCAGCCTGATTCATAACCACTATGCTATCAGAGCTCCTTATCCAGCCATCTTATGGAACTCTTATTATTTCACTCGTTGTTCCAGCACATAGCACAGTCTTTTGAGCGTCCTGGTTATCGAATCATGGTGTCTGCACACAGTTCATTTCCTTTTCAAATCATTATTTCTGAATCACCTTTAACTTGAATTTGTTTGGAGGATAATATTTATCCTGGGAATCTAAATCAAAATTGCATACTACATATAAATTGTTTGTTGGAGAAGTGACCCGAAGTCTAAATTACCTTTGTTGTTGAATAGGATGGTAATTGCAATGATTGTGAAAGACATCATTTGGAAATTAAAAGATGCAATAGAAAACAGACGGTGATGTGTGTGATTGATTTTAATATGCTGTTTATAAGACCTCCATGGTCCTCAGATGAAGTCATGCATTTATTCCATTTTGAACTAAGGAAAGGTCAGGAAGGTTTAAATACGCACTCTTCCCCTCATACTTTACTATTGATTTAGAATATCAAATGGATCTTTATTTCTAGATTTATTTCTAGAATTGCTGGCTATGCTTGGCACTCAATCAACATTACGTCTATTTAGATAAAAAGAGTTAGCATGTGCAGGGCACCTAGCATCGGCCTCCTCTGATTCATGGACACCTTAGGTACAACAGACTCAAGCACTGTCCCATCCTGCGTCATCTGCATGTTCCATGCATCATTGCTACTATTTTACCAATTGGTTTCTCCAAGTATTTACCTCTAGTCACCAAAAATGATGTCCTCCTCTGGTGATTAATCTGTTCCGATGACATGCCCCAAAAAATGTGTTAGACATGTTCTACTGAGATTCATAAGATTTTTATTGACTAGGTTTTGGAAGGAGTCCTGGAGTGGCACTGTAGGAAAAGCATTGGACCTCAAGGTCGGTTAGAACTGCAAGGTTGGTGATTCAGACCCACCAGCTTCTTCTTGGAAACCCAATACACTTGGTCGCTATGAGTTGGAACTGACTCGAGGGCATTTAACGAAACAGCCCCAAAGATCTTGATCTTCCTTACACTTTGTGCTGTGTGTGCCTTTGGCCTGAAGTTCTATTTTCTTGCATAGTTACATGACTACTCTCGGAATCCTCAAGGTCTCTTCTCCACTGTTTGCTTACCCTAAGTTAGTACGCCACTCCTCGTATTCTGTGCCCGCTTCTGCTGTTTAACTTTTCTATGCAGTATTTATCATTAGTTGACAAGTTTTCTATTTATTTTGTTTGTTTATTGTTTATTGTTCTCCTGGTGCCCTGACACACATGCTACAGTATGAGCTCTATGAGGTACCATTGTACCGGCATGCTTGGTTCTAAGCCCTCTTACAATCTTAATACGCATGAGTCCATGGCTGGGACTAGAGTGTCAATCCTTCTCATGGGAAGTTTTCTTGTTTGCATTGACCTTCTACTTTACCAAACATGATGTTCTTTTCTATGATTGGTCTTTTTTGATGTCATGTCCAAAATAAGCAAACTAAAGCCTCATCATTCTTCTCTTCTAGCAGCATTTTTGGGCATAGCCTGGCACTTATTGGGTGCTTAATACACATTTGGAAAGCACGGTGGCTCTAAAGTATAAGCTCTGGATTGCTAACCACAAGGTCGATGGTTCAAGCCCACCAGTCGCTCCTCGGGAGAAAGATGAGGCTTTCACCTTCTGCAAAGAGTTGGAAATGCTCTACAGAGTTCCTATGAGTCAGAACTGACTTGACGGCTCTTAACTACAATAGCAATATGTATTTACTGAGCGAATGAATGAAAGGATGTTCCAACCTCCAGTGCCTCATTTATGATGATGAGCAGCGACATGATTGTGGCTTGAATTAGCAGGATCAGACAACCAGAAGTTTTGGTTTCTGGGGGCTCCCTTGGGAGCTAAATATCACACAGAGATGCTGTCTGCAAACAGGTCCTGTAACCATCAAGCCCAATGAGAGAGCAGCTGGAGCCAGAGGGGTAGATATCATTTTAATAGTCAATAGGCTTCCGTCCAGGTCTGCCTGTGTGTTTCATGTTCTCCTTGGACAAGTCCCTACCTGGATCATGGACATCTCATGATGGCAAATGAGCAAGTCAGCAAGCAGAAATACCCAATGCCTTTTGAGACCTCTTCCAGCATGTGACCCATTGTCATTCATACGCACGTTCCCTTGGCTAAGGCAAGTCTTGTAACTGAGCCATCTCAGTAGCTTGGAAATATACTCGATCCACTCTGGTGAGAAAGGAGTGCTGGTGTGGCAATGTGGGATAAGCATTGGACCACAGGTCTGTTTGAACTACACAGTTGGCGGTTCAAGCTCACCAGCCACTCCTTAGAAACCCAATACAGGTTCACTATGAGTCAGAACCAAGGCGACACTATTTAACAACAAGACATACACACATATACACATATATATATGTATATGTGTGTGTGTGTGTATGTATATATATACATACATACATATGAGATGAATTGGCCATGTGGCAGCATCGATGGATTCAAGTGTGGCAACAGTAATGAAGTTGGCCCAGGATTTTGTTCTGCTGTGCATAATGTCGCTATGGGTCGGTACTAACTTGATGGCACCTAACAACAACAACAACTGTATATATACATACACACACACACATATGCAGAGATAGGGAGTCCTGGTGTGGAGCTACAGGATAATATGCTGGACCACAAGGTCTGTTGGAACCACAAGGTCAGCAGTTCAAACTCACCCGCAGCTTCTGAGAAACTCTATACAGGGTTGCTATGAGTCAGAACTGACTCGATGGCACTTATCAACAACAACCACTTCAATCACTCACCCACTGCGATTGAGTCGATTCCTACTCACATCACCCTGCATAGGGTTTCTGAGGTTGCAAATCTTTATGGGAACAGACAGTCCCATCTTCTTCCCATGGAGTGGCTAGTACATTTGAACTGTTGACTTTCTGGTTAGCAGTCCAAGGCTTTTTTTTTTTTACAGTGCCACTAGAACTCCTTTAGCTACCCTAGGTTGTTGTTGTTGTGAAGTGCCATTGAGTTGGTTCTGACTCATGGAGTTTGGGGTTTCCGAGGAGCAGCTGGTGGATTTGAACTGCCGGCCTTGTGGTTTGCAGTCCAGTGCTGATCCTACACTAGTAGCCCTTAGCTGCCCTATAGGACAGAGGCCAACTGCTCCTTAAGGTTTCTGAGAGTGTGACTCTTCATGGGAGTAGGCAACAGCATTGTTGTCTCTTGGAGCAGCTGGTGGGTTCAAACTGCCAACCTTGCAGTTAGCAGCCCAATGCTTAACCCGCTGCACCACCAACGCGCCTTCTCTACTGTCATTAAGACCCATATATCTATTCCCACCACAACGGTTTGGGTTTGGCCATGGACCTCGATTTGGCTTATAAATTGTGGGTAGTGTTGTTCAGTGTTGTCAAGGTAGGGTTTCTGAGGAGTGACTAGTGAGTTTGAACTACCAACCTTGTGGTTCAAACTGATCTTTCGGTCCAGTGCTTTATCTTGGAGTACCATACCAGGACTCCATTTGAAGTTCTAAGCTTAGACCTTCAGAGACATTAGATGTTTCTGCTTAGATCTCTGAGAACTTCCTAACCATCAGATGAACACGCCCCAGGGAGTCATAGGTCCTAGAAGGATAACGAAACACCAGACAAAGGAACTGAACCCATGGTCTGGGGTCAGGCTCAGCTGAACTCTCTGCTCTTTTCTGTTGCTCCTCAGCTGCTGTGGTCAGATAAAGGCAAGAAGAGGTGGATACCTTAGATACATACAAAGGGATCAGTTCTATGTGGATAATGCTGGCATTCTGATGTGTGCCTTCAATGGGTCAGAGTCCAAATGCTTAGATTTTTGTGCTTCCATGCTTTACATAGCAATTTCACAAGAACTTTAGAACTTTGGAATTGCAGGAATTGTTTAACTGTATTTTACAGATCAGGCAATAACCTGGGGTAGGCAAATGGATTACTGAAGTTGGCAATTTTGCTGAAGTAGTGGGTTTTACTTTGTCCTGTAGGGTCATGTTGAGGCTGCATCGACTCTAGGGCAGTGGGATTGGTGCTTGGTTTTATACACATAATGTCGTGTAGTAGCAGAGCCAGCAAGGAAGCCGGGCTCTTCCAGCTTCCGTCTGCGATGCCGCCGCTCCTCCTCTCTCTTCTACATTTCCTCAGTGCGGTCTCATCAACCCTACTCAACCTGGAGGACCAGTGTTTGCATCCTGTAGTGACTCCTCTCGCATCCCTCTTCCACCCAGGAGAGCTGCTCAATGCTGATATTCCAGCCATTTCCCGGAGCTTTGTTGTTAAAGGAGGCCGTCTCTCTTTATTATTTTAAATGTGTTGCTCAGGTAACGTTGATTAGTGATCAATTTCTATAGTGCAAGGGAATCACTGGGCCCCATGAAACAGATCAGGAAGAGGAAGTGGTTTCTGGAACAGGTATGACATGCTCAGCCGTGTCCTAGGTTGTTTGTGGTGGCTACTCTATACAGATCTAGCCAAGTCGTTATCTGCAAGTGACACTGACACTTCATGTGGGCTTCCAGACTTCTGGAAGTGATGTGACTTTCAGGCAATGGTTTTCTGTTTTGTGGTCTGTGAATGCATGACGCAAGAGGGTGTAGTTGATGTGTAGTGGGATAGCTTTGGACTGTCACCTCTATATTTGCTAGTGGCAAGCAATGACTGACACAGAGTAGGCGCCTAAATGTTGAATGAATGAATGGCCCCTTTGGTAGTATGTACAACTTTCCTAGCCTTGGATGTATACAACCTTTATCTGCAGGTTTTGTGGACATTCACATGAAATGTAAGGGTACTGGGGACTCCTTGATTCTGTAGTGGTTGCGTAGAGCTCATTCACACTTTGGAAAATGCCTGGTGGGAAGAGATAGAGTGATATTGTAAGTTAGCCACTTCTGTGGTCCCAGTGGTTTGGATCTGAAATCTGCCTTTCACATCCTTCTTCAGTGATGTTAGGCAAGTTTTCACTTCATTGAGTCTCAGTTTCTTCATCTGTAAAATAGGAATTCTATAGTTAGTCTCGACCTCACAGGTCTGATGTAAGATTGAATAAATTAATGTGTGATGAGTACTAAGGAATCCTGAGAGTGATGTGGATTAGGTGTTGGGCTGCTAACTGTAAAGTCAATTTCAAATGCATCATCCACTCCAAGGTGAGGCCATCTGCTCCTATATAGGGTTGCGGTGAGTTACATCAGTAGATCAAACGTGTAATCAAGATGGATTGATAATTACTGGTGATTGGAATGAAAAGGTTTGAAACAAAGAGGAAGGATCAGCAGTTGGAGAATGTGACATTGGTGATAGAGATGATGTTGGAGTTCCCATAATAAAATTTTACAAGACCGATAACTTCTTCAATGTAAATACATTTTTTAAAGAATATAAAAGATGATGATACACATGGACCACACCAGATGGAATACACAGAAATCCAATTGTTTACATCTTTGGAAAGAGATGGTGGCAAAGCTCTATTTCATCAGCCAAAACAAGGCCGGGGCCCACTGTGGAACAGACCATCAGTTGCTAATATTAAAATTCAGGCTGACTCTGAAGAACATTAAAATAAGTCCACAAGAACCAAAATATGTCAGTCAATATATCATACCTGAATTTAGAGATCATCTGAAGAACAGATTTGATACATGAGACAAAAGGCTGAAGACCAGAAAAATTGTGGGAAGACATCAAAAAGCATCATACAGGAAGAAAGCAAAAGGAAGAAGACAAGACAGAAGGAAAAAACCAAAGTTGATGTCAGAAGAGACTCTGAAACTTGCTCTCTAGTGTAGAGATGCTAATGCAAATGGAAGTAGAAGACTGAACAGAAAATCTCAAAAGTCATTTTGAGAAGACCAAGTCAAATACTATAATGAAATGTGCAAAGACCTGGAGTTAGAAAATCAAAAGGGAAGAACACTCTCAGCATTTCTCAAGCTGGGAGAACTGAAGAAAAAATTCAAGCCTCGGCTTTCATTATTGAAAGACTCTCTGGGAAAATTATTGAATGATGCAGAAAGCATCGAAAGAAGATGGAAGGCATACACAGAGTCAATGTACCAAAAGGAAATGGTTGTTGTTCAACCATTTCAAGAGGTAGCATATGATCAAGAGCCAGTGATACTGAAGGAGGAAGTCCAAGGTGCATTGAAGGAGTTGGCAAAGAACAAGGCACCAGGAATTGATGGAATAAAAACTGAAACCTTTCAAGAAAGTGAGGTGGCACTGGAGGCACTTACTCATCTATGCCAAGAAATTTGGAAGACAAATACTTGGCCAACAGACTGGAAGAGATCCATATTTGTGCCCATTCCAAAGAGAGGTGATCCAAAGGAATGCAGAAATTATCTGACAGTATCATTAATATTCTGGAAGCTATGCCACGAGTATTTTAAATACCAGCAGGCCACTCATGGTAGACAGGTTTCAGATGAGTTTCCAGACGAAGATAGACTAAGAAGAAGGAGTGGTAAACTACTTCCGAGTATTTAGTCACTGGAAACCTTATGTATAGCAGAGAAACACTGTCAGATATAGTGCCAGAAAAGGAGCCCCTCAGGTTGGAAGGTCCTCAAAATGCAACTGGGGAAGAGCTGCCTCCTCAAAGTAGAGTTGACCATGATGACACGGATGGAGTAAAGCCAGCAGGACCTTCATTTGCTGATGGGGCATAACTCAAAATGAAGAGAAACAGCTTAATAATTGGAAAATGGAAAGTACGAAGTATGAATCTAGAAAAATTAGAAATTGTCAAAAATGAAATGGAACACATAAACATCGATATCTTAGGCATTAATGAGCGGAAATGGACTGGTATTGGCCATTTTGAAACTGATAACCATGTGGTTTACTCTGCCAGGAATGACAAATTGAGGAGGAATGGTGTTGCATTCATTATAAAAAAGAACATATCCAGATCAGTCATGAGGTACAACACTGTCTGTGATAGGATAATATCCATGAGCCTACAAGGAAGACCAGTTAATACCACTATTATTCAAATTTACACACCAACCACAAAAGCCAGTGAGAATAAAATAGAAGAATTCTACCAACTTCTTCAATCTGAAATTGATAAAACATGCAATTACGATGTATTATCATTACTGGTGATTGGAATGCAAAGGTTGGGAACAAAGAGGAAGGATCAGTAGTTGGTGATAGAAATGATGCTGGAGATCACATAATAGAATTCTGCAAAACCAATAATTTGTTCATTTCAAATACCGTCTTCAGACAGCATGTTGTTGTTAAGTGCCGTGGAGTCGGTTCTGACTCATAGTGACCCTGTACAGGGTTTCCGAGGCTGTAAATCTTTACAGGAACAGAAAGGCTCATCTTTCTCCCATGAAACAGCTGGTAGTTTCGAACTGCTGACCTTGAGGTTTGCAACCCAATTTGTAACCACTACGCTACCAGAATGCAAAAGTAGGGAGCAAAGAGGAGGGACCAGTAGTTGGAAAATTTGGACTTGGTGATAGAAATGATGCTGGAGAACGAATGATAGATTTCTGCAA